>NW_027551624.1:172500-220000 GCF_051989575.1 Stigmatopora nigra
GTTTTCAGACATTACAACCGGGCCAGGGGGTGATTTTCCCAGGAAAACAGTGATGAACGTCAATGGCATGCCGGCAAACATTGCCCGAAAATGGGGTAAAAGTCCAGCCTAAAACAGCACTTATTGATTAAATCTAAATACTGTAGCTTTTTAAACATCAGAACCAGGCCCGGAGTATCATTTCCCCGGAAAAACGACAGTGATGACGGTCTGTACGTCCATATACGTCCATTCGCGAAACGGCAAAAATTACACTAAATTGGGTTAAAATCCACTTTTTAGCAGCATTTAGTGATTAAATACAAACACTGGAGCTTTTCAGATATCAGAACTTGGCCCACAATTAAAAAAAATATTTATTATATAATATTTATTTTATATTAAAGTATAATTATTTATGAACTTATCAGGAATATAGCCATATTTTACTCACCAAAAAACCTTAACTGTATACAATATCCATCCTCCTTTCTTCCTTCTTTTATATCGCCATCCAAGCTCATGCTGAAAGTCGAGCCTGCGCTGTCGTATTTCTGGCATAGTCTGTCTTAAAAATGTGGTTTTAAATCAACACAACAATATATTTGCTTGTGCAGCTCGCTATGGATACAGTTTGGTAGCTCTGGCTAATCACTGGCCATTCATCGATGACGTATTCCTACGTCTGTACAAGGATCGACGTATCCCTATGCCTGCGACAAGGCATTGTGGCATTGCCAACTCAAAATCTGATCGGTTAAAGCAACAGTCTTATCGGCGCTTGTTTAATGAAGCAGAGCCTGCGGAACTGATTGTGAAGGCTTTGAGGCAGATTTCTGACCCTGGCAACAAATAATGGCTGAAACGTGATTGGTTAAATGCTTCAATACGAAAACACATCTGGAAGTAGTGCAACTAGGGGGAAAGGAAGCTAACAGACAATTTGGAGTATTGATGGACAAAATGTGATAAAGTCGAACCTTGTGATACGACCGCTTCGCCATACGACATACTTGTCTTACGACGAAAATTTCGATCGAATCATTCGCCCGAGATACGATCAAAATTTTGTGATGCGACCAAGCCAGGTGGCCATCACACTGTCTTTTTTGCATCTCTTTCGAGTATAAAATATTTCTACGACCACTGGGTGGACTTTACATTTCCCCACCCGCCAACTTTTTCCCCCCGCGTTGCGTACATTTACAGGTAAACAATATTACTATGGATCGGCTGAGTTCTGCAAAGAAAAGGCGCTGACAATGGAAACGCAAAATAATCGAAAAATGAGTGGGGTACATGCGCGCTAGCCAATATGAGAGGAATATGTCAAACATTTTCACCATCCTTAAGCAGAAGGACGCATCAAGACATTTGCCTTGATCATCGCCGAGGAAGGTTACAGGGCATAGGGCGCCGTTCAAAGCGGCTGCTTGTTGCAATAGCTCCCTAAACCCTCACTCGAATTCTGTGTTTGTACAGCTTTTTTACGGATTTTTATCCTTTATTTTATGTTTTTATTGTCTCTTAAGACTTTAGTTGTTACTTCACTTTATATATTATATTCGATACTTTAATGTTTTGGGACTTTACTTTCAAGACTCTACTCCAAGACTCAAGCTGTGCGAGAGGCAGTCTTTGATCTACTAGTTTAGTCCATCTTTTCAAATTCAAATTTCAAAATTTTGGAGACTATTTTGACCCACCCAGCCATGCCTACGCTGCTTTACACGAGGGATCAACTGTTAGCGCTACGCAACACCGGGATTCCCCTGGACTTGGACCTCCCCGCTGAGTTAGAGAGGAAGAGAAGAGGATGCAGAGCCGGACGAAAATGTCAGGAGAAAAAGCGACGCTTCAGACCCAGCATTCCATCTATTATAATGGGGAACGTAAGATCTCTCCCCAACAAGATGGAAGAGCTAACGGCGCTGACCAAACAACAAGGACAATATCGGAGCGCCTGCATTATCTGCTTCACGGAGACCTGGCTGAATGAGCGAATACCAGACTCTCTAATCTCCTTGGATGGCTTTCAGCTGGTGAGGGCGGACAGGGACCCTGAGGAGAGTGGTAGGAAGAAAGGTGGGGGACTAGCTGTCTTTATTAACAGTAGATGGTGCAGTCCTGGGCATATTACTGTGAAGGAGCAATTTTGCACTCGAAATATCGAGCTAGTAGCTGTTAGCATCAGGCCGTTTTACATCCCCCGGGAGTTCTCGCACGTCATCATAATAACTGTGTATATACCTCCCTCGGCCGATGCGGCAGTGGCTCGTGAGCTGCTCCACACTACTCTGTCCCGGCTACAGATGTCACACCCCCAGTCTCTCCTTCTTATCTCCGGTGATTTTAACCATGCTCCCTTGACTTCGACTCTCCCCACCTTTACTCAGTATGTGAAGTGCTGCACCAGGGAACAAAAAACTCTGGACCTGCTGTATGCCAACACAAAGGAGGCATACAGCTCAGCCCCCCTTCCCCCACTGGGCCGCTCAGACCACAACCTGGTCCATCTGATCCCCACCTACATCCCTATGGTGAGGAAAATAAAACCTACCACGAGGATCATGCAAAGATGGACCGAGGAGACCAGCATGGTACTGAGGGACTGTTTTGAGACAACCGACTGGGAGGTGCTGTGCAAACCACATGGGGAAGACATCGACAGCTTGACCCACTGCATCACAGATTGCATCAACTTCTGTGTGGAGAACATCGTACCCTCCAAGAAGGTCCGTTGTTACTCCAACAATAAGCCGTGGGTCACCAGGGATCTAAGGGCCCTCCTGAACAAGAAGAAGAGGGCTTTTAGGTCTGGGGAGAAGGAGAGTCTCAAAACGGACCAGAAGGAGCTGAAGAGAGAGATAAGGAGGGGAAAGACCAGCTACAGGAGGAGGCTAGAGAAGCAACTCCAAAGAGGCAACACCAAAGAGGTCTGGAGGAGCTTGAGGACCATCTCGGGCCATGGAGGCAACAGTGGGAGAGGCCCGGAGTCCGGAGACGGGGAGTGGGCCAACGAACTGAATCAGTTCTTTAACAGATTCAGCCCTGCCCCTGCTCCCCTGACCCCCCAGACCAGAAGCAACTCTACCCCCTCGTTCTCCTCTTCCTCCCCCTCTTCCTCCCCCTCTTCCACCGGTCTCTGCATCACTGTCGATCAGGTGACAAAACAACTAAAGAAGATCGAGGCAAGGAAGGCTACCGGTCCGGACGGCCTCAGCTCCAGACTACTGAGAGAGTGTGCGGATCAGCTTGGCACAGTGATTCTGCATATTTTCAACCTCAGCCTCAGTCTGCAGAAGGTCCCCACCTTGTGGAAAACTTCCTGCGTGGTCCCAGTCCCAAAGACTGCGAACCCCAGGGAGCCAAACCACTTCAGGCCGGTAGCACTAACCTCTCACCTGATCAAGACACTGGAGAGGATCATCCTCAACCACCTGAGCCCCCTGATGAATGCAGAGCTGGACCCTCTGCAGTTCGCCTATCGTCCAGGCATTGGTGTGGAAGATGCTACCACCTACCTGATGCACAGGTCTCTTTCACACCTGGAGAACTCGGGAAGCACGGTGAGAATGTTTTTTGACCTCTCCAGCGCATTCAACACCATTCAGCCGGTCCTTCTGAGAGGGAAACTGGAGGTGGCTGGAGTAAGGAACCACCTAGCTGCATGGATCATCGACTTCCTCACCGACAGACCACAATATGTGAGACTCCAGGACTGTACGTCTGATGTGGTAACTTGCAGCACGGGGGCCCCACAAGGCACAGTGCTTTCCCCACTCCTCTTCTCCCTGTACACGTCAGACTTTAAACATAATACAGACACCTGCCACCTCCAGAAATTCTCCGATGACACCGCCATTGTTGGACGAGTGACTGACGGGAACGACCTGGAGTACAGGGGAGTCATCACAGCCTTTGTCGACTGGTGTAGGCAAAACCACCTGCACATCAACACCAGTAAGACAAAGGAAATGGTCGTTGACTTTCGGAGGACACCTCAACAGACCACTCAGGTGAACATCCAGGGTAAAGACATTGAAATCGTGGAGAACTTGAAGTATCTGGGTGTTCACCTCAACAGTAGACTAGACTGGTCCACAAACATAGATGCCCTGTACAGAAGGGGCCAGAGCCGCCTCTACCTGTTGAGGAGCCTACGGTCCTTTGGTGTGTGCAGGTCACTGTTGAGGACCTTCTATGACACTGTGGTGGCATCTACTGTGTTTTATGCAGTGGTCTGTTGGGGAAGTGGGAGCACGGAGAGGGACAGGAACAGGCTGAATAAGCTGATCAGGAGGGCCAGCTCTGTTCTGGGCTGTCCTTTGGACTCTGTGGAGGAAGTGGGAGAGCGGAGGATGCTGACCAGGATGAGGTCCATTATGGACAGCACCTCCCACCCCCTGCACGAGTCGGTGGAGTCCCTTCGAAGCTCCTTTAGCAGTAGACTGCGGTACCCTCACTGCAGGAAGGAGCGCTTGCGCAGATCCTTCCTCCCATCAGCCGTCAGGCTCTTTAACTCAAAAAAGGCTGTGGGTTAGGACCTCCTGAATTCGGATACAGTGTAGATGTGCTTGTATATATATGTATGTGTATGTATATATATATATCTCACCAACACAGTTACCTATTTATATATTTATTCATGTATTTATTTATTAACTTACTATTAAGTACCCATTTGTGTATAATGCCTTTCCTATTCCTGCATCCTCACCCTCTTCCTATTGCAACAAAGAAATTTCCCGATTACGGGATGAATAAAGTTATCCAATCCAATCCAATCCAATCCCCCAGCATCGTGGCAGAGAAGAAGGTATTACTGAGACACAAACCTATGAAGGACCGCTTAATGCTAGCGTTGTGTGCTGATGCGAGCGATGACTTTAAATTAAGCCGTTACTAGTGTACAATGCTGAGAACACGCGTGCCTTCAAGAGACCTACAAGTGATGTGGCGTGCTAATTCTAAAGCTTGGATTACGCGATTGCGATATTTAAGTGTGGCATTTTCGAAACATTTCGGAGGGGAGGCAAGTTCCTAACAACGCTTGATGCGTTCGTTTTGAAGACTCAGGCAAAATGGACGGGTGGGGTCAACACGTATAAATAACTATCTAACAAAATTAGAATTCAGTTGTGTGAAGTTACATAAAAAGTTGATTGTCTGTATATAGTTATCCAAGTTAATTTAAATGCTTTTGTTCGTTAGTGAGTGCGTTGTTGCTGTGAATAAAGTCCCCCCGAACAGTCCCCACCTGCGCCTCAGTGAGTGTCATTGTCTCACCCCTCCGCCAAATGCGTCTAATTTTACATCTATTTAACACCACAATTTATTACTTTTAAACCACTCGTTATTTATTACATTGTCAATATATGGTGAATTAGAAGAAATAAAACCTATTT
Organism: Stigmatopora nigra; assembly: GCF_051989575.1. Lineage (NCBI taxonomy): Eukaryota > Metazoa > Chordata > Actinopteri > Syngnathiformes > Syngnathidae > Stigmatopora > Stigmatopora nigra. The sequence goes on from NW_027551624.1 coordinate 177,888, forward strand.
TCCAATCCAGTATCCTGTTTTTGGTGTTTTTTCACAGGGTCGGAACAAATAAATTTGTTTTCAATTCATTTCAATGGGAAACGTCCGCTTGAGTTACAATATGCTTGTCATACGATCATAGTCTCGGAACTGATTACGATCGTAAGTCGAGGTACCACTGTAAATGATTCAGATATTTCTTAGGCCAGCTAAGAAGGCCTTGATGGCCCTGATGGCCCACCACTGCCGTAATCATATATTCCTTTCTATCATTGCTCAAGTCTTGTACCCCACACTTATTTCAAAAGTCCACTCACTACTACACCTAGTGGTCAAAATAGGTAAACGGAACACACCCACTTATAATCAAAAGTTATGTCCACTTTAGATTACAGATGCTACCACCTACCTGATGCACACCACCTACCTGATGCACACCACCTACCTGATGCACAGGTCTCTTTCACACCTGGAGAACTCGGGAAGCACGGTGAGAATGATGTTTTTTGACCTCTCCAGCGCATTCAACACCATTCAGCCGGTCCTTCTGAGAGGGAAACTGGAGGTGGCTGGAGTAAGGAACCACCTAGCTGCATGGATCATCGACTTCCTCACCAACAGACCACAATATGTGAGACTCCAGGACTGTACGTCTGATGTGGTAACTTGCAGCACGGGGGCCCCACAAGGCACAGTGCTTTCCCCACTCCTCTTCTCCCTCTACACGTCAGACTTTAAACATAATACAGACACCTGCCACCTCCAGAAATTCTCCGACGACACCGCCATTGTTGGACGAGTGACTGACGGGAACGACCTGGAGTACAGGGGAGTCATCACAGCCTTTGTCGACTGGTGTAGGCAAAACCACCTGCACATCAACACCAGTAAGACAAAGGAAATGGTCGTTGACTTTCGGAGGACACCTCAACAGACCACTCAGGTGAACATCCAGGGTAAAGACATTGAAATCGTGGACAACTTGAAGTATCTGGGTGTTCACCTCAACAGTAGACTAGACTGGTCCACAAACATAGATGCCCTGTACAGAAGGGGCCAGAGCCGCCTCTACCTGTTGAGGAGCCTACGGTCCTTTGGTGTGTGCAGGTCACTGTTGAGGACCTTCTATGACACTGTGGTGGCATCTACTGTGTTTTATGCAGTGGTCTGTTGGGGAAGTGGGAGCACGGAGAGGGACAGGAACAGGCTGAACAAGCTGATCAGGAGGGCCAGCTCTGTTCTGGGCTGTCCTTTGGACTCTGTGGAGGAAGTGGGAGAGCGGAGGATGCTGACCAGGATGAGGTCCATCATGGACAGCACCTCCCACCCCCTGCATGAGTCTGTGGAGTCCCTCCAAAGCTCTTTCAGCAATAGACTGCTACACCCTCATTGCAGGAAGGAGCGCTTCCGCAGATCCTTCCTCCCATCAGCCGTCAGGCTCTTTAACTCAAAAAAGGCTGTGGGTTAGGACCTCCCGAATTTCGGATACAGTGTAGATGTGCTTGTATATATATGTATGTGTATGTATCTATATATCTCACCAACACAGTTACCTATTTATATATTTATTCATGTATTTATTTATTAACTTACTATTAAGTACCCATTTGTGTATAATGCCTTTTCTATTCCTGCATCCTCACCCTCTTCCTATTGCAACAAAGAAATTTCCCGATTACGGGATGAATAAAGTTATCCAATCCAATCCAATATTGGAGTCAGAATATGAAAGTATGTCTTTTCTCTTGGAAATAAACATCGTATTGAGAACTGACCAGGGATACCATTTCTGTTTTCTGCGTCTTTATCAAATTAAATATCAATAACAAAAAACACGTGGCATTGTAATTTTGAGGTCGAAAAGAAACAAACGCCAATAATTTGGTGACCGCCGAGCTGGTACCTTGGAGGTCCAGAAGGAGCAGCAAGGATCCTCTCTACAAACTCTTGGCGCGCCAAAATAAAAAGGTAAGCAGCTTTTAAATTCTGCACGATTCACATAAACATACAAATTTTAGGAGTCTGGAAAACGTCTAAGTGCAGTCCTGGTTAATAAAGACATATTCAAGGAATTTGTGTTTTTTTAAATCTTTTATTGTAAGTTATTGAGCTCAGATTGAATACAAATTTGCAAATCAAATAGCAAAAATTGTTCCTTGCGTAAAGTTGGAAATAAATTACAGAAATTGTTCCCTGCGTCAAGAAGTACATAAAGTCACAGATGTTCCAAATAAAATTGCAGAAGTTGTTCTCTGCGTAAATTTGCAAAAAAAACTGCCGCAATAAGGTCTGTGGAGGAGCCAAAGAACTGCAACGGAAAGTAGATCAGCTACAGCATGGGGAACTGTCCAACAAGAACAAGAGGAGGGTTCAAGCCTCAGTTGAAGAGCCTTAGCCAAGCCTGGAAGCACCCGTGATGGCACCAACACAACCACCACCGCCGCCAACTGCCTTGGGCCCCCCCTTGTAAATACAGCGGAAATGACGGCGAGCACCAAATTTGTGTGCTCGCCGTCATACTGGGTCTATTGAAGAACTGGTTGTATTAAGAACTACATTTCCCAGCAGTCACTCCGCAGTACTTTATCTTCGGGTTGTCCTATCGACTGAATTATTTTATCATGATAACAATTTTAGTATTTGATCCATATATAAAGCGCACTGGATTATCAGCCACCCTGTCTATTTTGGAGAAAATTTAAGACTTTTATGTGCGCCTTATATTCGTGAAAATACGGTATGTGAAAAACATGATGCTGTACAGAGAAGATAACAGAAAGAGGGTGTGGGCTGATACACTCAGACATCAGCATACCAGATGTTTCAACATGACCAGACAGTTTTTATAATTCGCACCAGACAGATGCAATACTAGCAAGCAATTGCAAAGAGCGAGTCAGCATATCTCACATTTGTGAACCTCGTTTGTTAGCGACGCTACTTTTGATCAAAATTCTTCACAAATTACTTCGAACTGAAGTTTAGACCGAAAAATCAAACCGACAATCATGGTACAGTCGACTGTGGAATCGATGCTATGTTTTATCGAAGCTGAGCAGCAGGGTAAACAACAGGTTAGGATAACAAGCACGAGAGCAATAACAGTTACGAACGGTGCTAGGGCTTTCAAAAGAGTCTGTCCATGAGCCGAGAGGAACCAGTCAAACCATCCTCGTTGTGGAACAGGATCTCTTGTAGTCGGTTCCCTGTATCCCCAAATTAAGTAAGCTGTAGGGTGATCAACGGGACTTGGTTGATTGGTTGATGGGTTGCAGATCTGGAGCGCCCCTGATTGTTTCATGAACCAGTTAGTGCGGCGTTCTCCAGTGGGAGTGTACCAAGGTTCCGGGGGTGTACAAAGGTTCCAGGAGGTCACCCCCCCCCCACCCCTCCATGTGGTGGAACACAGAGCGGTGGTGATGATGACTAACCACTTCATTTTTGTACTTGTTTACAGTGGGACTGATGTATCCAGATGTCTCTTCCTTCGATTTTGACGGCGGTGATTTGGACCTTTCGGCCTTGTTGTAATCGGACTGATTCGTTGACATAGGCCTGGAATTAGTGTTTGTGTTCGAGGGGGAAATCCGAGTCCCACACTGGATCATGGGGGGTGCCAAAATCAAACGGTGAGGTTTGTCCCAACGTGGTAATGTCCAGTACTTTCTTTTTATCACCTTGACGAGTACCAGGTTGCCTGGGGACAGAACCTCCTGTATGGGACACAGAGAAGATGTCGGCAGATCGTTCGCATTTATCAGTTTTTTTCTTGGGATATTTTGTATAACCGCTTAATAATTATTTTCCCCTTTCTCTTCAGCTTTCTTGGATGGGCATATTTATAGGTCTGAAAATACAACTTCAGGAGCAGGTTAAGAAAGATTGAGATCCATTTAAATAGGAAATAGGTTTATTACCGGACTGCAGGATGGTTGGAGAATGCTCCGACAGCTGTGAACCTCTCACAGCCTGCCTTCTTCACAAGTCTTTCTGAATGAACAGAGCTCAGTCTTTTTATAGGAACTAAAGGGTAATATTCCTAAGACAGTGATGTCGGACATAGTTTATGTAAACAAAACTTTGGGCTAATATAGTTAGATATTAGCAGGTTTAAGTTGTATGCAAACACAATATTTTTATATCTCACACAAACTGCCGCAGCCTATCTTATATTGCGCTTTTCGAACACAGTTCCAAAGTGAGTTGGCCATATTCCACAATACAAGGAAACAATTGCAAGGCCTCTAGTTAGCTATCTTACAATTCGTAGTGCGAACAAACAATTGCAAGGCCAGTTAGTTGGCTTATCCTACATTCCACTGTCCTAACAAACAATTGTAAAACCAGTTTGGCCACATTGGCTCGACATGAAAAACAATTAAGCCAGTTGGCAAGTCTACCCTAAAACATATCTCAACTCACTTGGTACAAGACAGTATTTTTTATGTGCCACTTTCGTTCAGTTCGATGAAATCCATGTTCAGAACCTCAAAAGGCATATCTCCCTGTTTGCCTTGATCTGCGCTTGGGTCATTCATTGCCTTGGGAGTTGTGTCTACAGCAGATGAGAAATTGTTTTAAAGTAGGTTTGGAGCGTGACCGGACGCTTCGGCGGGACGTCGCTTCGGCGAGACGTCGCTTCGGCGAGACGTCGCTTCGGCGAGACGTCGCTTCGGCGAGACGTCGCTTCGGCGAGACGTCGCTTCGGCGAGACGTCGCTTCGGCGAGACGTCGCTTCGGCGAGACGTCGCTTCGGCGAGACGTCGCTTCGGCGAGACGTCGCTTCGGCGAGACGTCGCTTCGGCGAGACGTCGCTTCGGCGAGACGTCGCTTCGGCGAGACGTCGCTTCGGCGAGACGTCGCTTCGGCGAGACGTCGCTTCGGCGAGACGTCGCTTCGGCGAGACGTCGCTTCGGCGAGACGTCGCTTCGGCGAGACGTCGCTTCGGCGAGACGTCGCTTCGGCGAGACGTCGCTTCGGCGAGACGTCGCTTCGGCGAGACGTCGCTTCGGCGAGACGTCGCTTCGGCGAGACGTCGCTTCGGCGAGACGTCGCTTCTCGCCGCTTCGGCGAGACGCCGCTTCGGCGAGACGCCGCTTCGTCGAGACGCCGCTTCGGCGAGACGCCGCTTCGGCGAGACGCCGCTTCGGCGAGACGCCGCTTCGGCGAGACGCCGCTTCGGCGAGACGCCGCTTCGGCGAGACGCCGCTTCGGCGAGACGCCGCTTCGGCGAGACGCCGCTTCGGCGAGACGCCGCTTCGGCGAGACGCCGCTTCGGCGAGACGCCGCTTCGGCGAGACGCCGCTTCGGCGAGACGCCGCTTCGGCGAGACGCCGCTTCGGCGAGACGCCGCTTCGGCGAGACGCCGCTTCGGCGAGACGCCGCTTCGGCGAGACGCCGCTTCGGCGAGACGCCGCTTCGGCGAGACGTCGCTTCGGCGAGACGTCGCTTCGGCGAGACGCCGCTTCGGCGAGACGTCGCTTCGGCGAGACGTCGCTTCGGCGAGACGTCGCTTCGGCGAGACGTCGCTTCGGCGAGACGTCGCTTCGGCGAGACGTCGCTTCGGCGAAACGTCGCTTCGGCGAAACGTCCGTTCGGCGAAACGTCCTTTGGGCGAAACGTACCTTCAGCTTTCACTTCAAACCATTTCCCATTGTAGTTTATCTTTTTCTGGTCGTTTATTTTACCTCTTTGCAGGTAGGCTTAGCCTCAATTGTTTTACCTTATTTTGCATATGGAGACAACATAAAAAAATTCCCTATTGTTTATGACAGTGATTTTCAACCACTGTGCCGCGGCACACTAGTGTGCCGTGAGAGATTCTCAGGTGTGCCGTGAGAAATTATCCAATATCCTTTTTTTTAAATTAACATTTATTAATAGATTTCTGCAAATATGATGTCATTGTCCAATGTCCGTGCTGCAAAGGCTGGCAGCGTAATGTAATATTTGTCCGTGTGGCAACACGTAGTTGATTGACACGTTCCGCCAAGAAAATTAGTGTTGCACCGTGGTGACAGTCATGGAGAAGTTTTTAAAAAGGACAACTGCAAACTCCGAACTGCGCCCTGGACAAGATTCTGACCCGGATAAAGGCCCTAGTATGAGTGGTGGAGAAAACAAAGCAAAGACGGTGAGCTCAAGGCAATATAGTAAAAGCTATCTTTCGTTTGGATTTACTTTCACCGGGGATGAGACGACACCTATTCCGTTATGCCTGGTGTGTGGCGAGAAGCTATCCAACAGCGCCATGGTGCCAAGCAAGCTTAAACGCCATCTCCAAACGAAACACCCGTCGCTTCAAAACAAGCCGATAGACTATTTTGTTCGCCTGCATGTAAACACAGAGAAACAGGCAACGTTTATGAGAAAAACCACAAAGGTAAATGAGAAAGCGCTCAAAGCTAGTTACCTAGTCGCCGAACTTGTTGCTAAATCAAAAAAGCCGCACACTGTGGCAGAGACATTAATACTACCTGCCTGTAAAGCCATTGTCAACGAGATGCTCGGCCCTGGTGCGGCTAAAGACATAGATAAAGTCCCGCTCTCTGATAACACAATTGCCAGGCGTATTGATGACATGTCTACAGACATCGAAAGCCATGTTTTGGAAAAGATACGCATCAGTAGGAAATTTGCGTTGCAAGTTGACGAGTCTACGGATATTAGTGGACATTCTCAGCTCTTGGCCAATGTGCGTTTTGTGGATGGTGATGCCATTAGAGAAAACTTCCTATTTTGCAAGACACTGCCAGAAAAAACAACTGGAGAGGAAATTTTTCGGGTCACATCGGAATATCTTGACCAGGGAGGACTTACGTGGGAAAACTGCACAAGTGTGTGCACTGATGGAGCTGCAGCCATGGTCGGGCGCACCAAAGGCTTCGTGAGTAGAGTGAAGGAAAGAAACCCAGATCTGATTATTACGCACTGTTTTTTGCACCGTGAGGCCCTCGTTGCGAAGACTTTACCAGTAGAACTGGTTCCTGTGTTGGACGATGTGGTGCGCATGGTGAACTTTGTGAAGACACGACCTCTGAAAAGCCGTATATTCGCATCTCTGTGTGAGGAAATGGGAGCGGAGCATAAAGCCTTATTGCTCCATACGGAGGTCCGATGGTTGTCGCGCGGTAAGGTGCTGACCCGTGTGTATGAGCTGCGAGAGGAACTTAAAATGTTTCTGACAAATGAGAGGTCTGATTACTCAAATCAGTTTGCAAGTGATGAGTGGTGCGCAAAGTTGGCATACCTGGCTGATATATTTCATCATCTTAATGAACTGAACACAAGGATGCAGGGCCGAAATGAAAACCTGCTTACAAGCACAGATAAAATAAATGGATTCCGTTTAAAGGTGCACCTCTGGCAACAACATGTGCAACGTGCCAACCTGGAGATGTTCCCACTCACAGACAAACAGCAAAGCAACACTGCTGCACTGTCTGAGGTAATAGGTAAACATTTGAAAAGTCTTGAGGAGAAGTTGTCATTTTATTTCTCTTCAGCCTCCACTGAATGCTTTGACTGGGTTAGGGACCCATACAGCTCGGCATCAGTTGTTCGAAAGGACATGACTTTACAAGAGCAGGAGGAACTAACTGAACTGAGACAGGATCGTGGTTTAAAACTAAGATTTGCTGATCTTCCTTTGGACAGTTTTTGGTTGACTGCTGCCAAGGAGTTCCCCATTCTGGCCAACAAAGCTGTTCTGACATTGCTCCCATTTTCCACAACATATCTGTGTGAGCTGAGCTTTTCAAGCCTAACTGCTATAAAAACTAAAAACAGAGAGAGACTGAGAGCTGTTGAAGAAGAGCTTCGTGTGTGTCTTTCTACGATTCCTGCCAGGATATCGGCTTTGTGTTCATCTAAACAGGCCCAGGTTTCACACTGACTGAGTATAAATAAATTGAGAAATTATATTGTAATTAAATATACTATACAGAGTGTCATTTTGTAAAATCTTTGGTTAGTGGTGTGCCACAAATTTTTCCAATGTAAAAAAAATGTGCCGTGGCTCAAAAAAGGTTGAAAAACACTGGTTTATGACATTGCTCGCTGAGCAATAATCTTTCTAATCAATATGGAGTGATTGTTGTTTTGTTTTATCACATCAGAAAGTTCATCTCATTTCGGCTATTTTCATGTCTGCTGGTTGGTCAGCAATACTTGTAAAGGATGTTCCAACTTTTGGTCATGCTAGTGCTTTTTTATACTGTAGGTTGAGCACCCAAACTCCTGGCACCACCGTTGGCCCGTTTCCTGTTGAGAAGCAGTGTCCTTCTGCTAACTCAAAATCAATGTTTCCTTATTGATTTTTCTTTTTATGTAGTCAGCCAGATAAGCCTCATCATCCAGTTCCATTTGTGCAGTGAATAATGATTATTTGTATTGTCTGCCAAAAAGGATTTTCATATGTTGTTGTCCGGTTGAACTCGTTATGTACGCGTAGTGATTTCATAACGAAATATGGAACCTTTTGCCAATCCTGTCAATTATTTTGTCAACACAATTTGGGTGCCATTAATACTATAAATCAATGGTTCTTTGGAATTCCATATATTGCACAGATATATCGAGCACAGGTTAAGCATGCTCTGTAACGAACTTAACCCTATAAGTTGTGTCAAGGCCACCATACCCCACTGTCGAGACAGGACTTCCCATGACTCAACATGGCAGATTACCCACGTAAGCTAATGTACACGTGTCTTTTTTTTCCTCAGTACCCTCAAATTCCCCATTTCGCAGAGATTATTTGTTCCTCCACGTAAAGTTTCACATTTGGAGTACTGCTACTGCATTCTCATCAAAAATGTAATTTGCCGAAATATTTTTTCCATAATTTGTCGCCACCATCCCCTAAGGTCTTATTGGCGATTTCAGAAATCGATTTAAGAATTCAAAATCCCTTTCCACCTTGATATCTGATCGATTGATTATATCTTGGTGGCCAGGTAATCAAAAACACAAGACAGACAACCATTCACGCTCACACTCATAATCAAGGGAATTTAAAGTGTTCAACCAGTCTCACATCCTTAATTTTGATTTGTGGGAGAAATCCAGAGTACCCGGAGAAAACCCAAGAATTCTCGAGGACACCATGAATACTCCACACTCTGGAAGGTCGAGATTCACCCAGCTCTCATTAGTAGATCTGAGAACCATAAGGTTGATGCGCTAACCACTAGTCTTTATATTTGGGTCATTTAAACATACATCAGTGGTCTGCAAATTTTCATAACCAGTGGAGACCGACATCCTCAGTGGGGCTTCTTGGCAGCTCACCACCTTTTGCTGTCCGATCAGCAATAATCATTCCCAAAGGAAATAGGTAATTAACGTATGAGATATGCGCGCCAAACATCTACAATTAGAAATTTGTTTTGGAAGTTCAATTGCCACCGTTCGTCCCCCTAGTCAGTCAGCATGAGCAAATGAATGCTATGCAAGTGGCTGTGATTAACTCTTTGTTTGCTAATATTCTGTTCGAGTTTTGCCCATTCCATTTATTCTTAGACAAGTCATCCACTTACTTACGTACGGGGCAGATGCTTCATTTTCTGGGGGCATTCCACTTCTCCGAGGGAGGGGTGGATGGGACCGGTGGGTGGCACCGCTGGTGGAGGAGGGTTGGCCAATTTTTCTGCAGCTTGGGTGTTTCCCGGTTGTGTCGGTCTCCGATGAACGTTGGTTTCCTCATCACTTGCCCCTGCATATTCCAAGCTAACGGTAAATCCATTCAAAACATCCCAGACAACTGGCAAGGCAGTTGACTTCTGTGCGCTCGTAGCGCTGTTAACCCACCATACAAAGACAAGTACGCAGCGTCGCACGATTTGGGATAGATTGTCAATGCCTGGGCCAAAGCACTGTAGAGTTTTCGTCAAAGCTGGAATCACAAATATGAAATCCCACGGCAACAACTTTGACACTGACAATGAGATGGGACCCAGCATTGTTGGCGAATTGGCCCACATGGCTGAACTCTATGTCAGATCCAGAAGATGAGGACTATGACAGATTTGTAGATGTTTGAATACTTTGACTTCTATTTTCGTGAATATACATTATATCAATAAAGCCGAACCAAACTCAGTTTTTCTCCTGTTGCCTATTTTAAACCATACGCTAGCATCTATGCTAAGGTATGAGTCATGATAGCAAAACCATAGTAGCGCGTCTTTTGAAATGAAGCTCGTTTTCTATTGAGAAAAACCGAAAATACACCCGCAACGGAGATGGTGCCCTTTCAGGCGGTGCATCCTACAGGTGTGAAAATAAGGTACTTTCCGTTTGATAGAAATTAAGTTAAAAAAAAAAACTTGTTAATGGGAATTCCAGTACAAGTCCTTGAAAAGGAGCCCCCTTTCAGCAAGGTAAAGCTTGGCGTTCGGGACCAAACAGTTTGCAAAGGGTTTTCTGATCCAGGCTTTAGTTGCTCGAGTTGCTCATCCAGTATACAGGCAGCAAGGCTTTGTTCTTAGTTGTATTAAGGTCCTTTTGTCTTCTTGTTGCCATGTGTGGTCTACATTATCCGCGATAATCCGGATCGAAAAATCTGAGGTAACAAAACGACCCAAAAACCATAATGGTCAGTTATATACAAATTAGTCAAACATAATCTATATTCTTTTTTATTAAACATGAAGCCAGCCATAGCATCCCCACAAAGGGGTTCAGTGTGAACCCTGGCATTTTCAGTGCATTTTTGAATAAGAATGTCTGGGAAGGCATCTTCTTCCAAATAACTTGTTGCTGCCTGTTCTGGCCGGGTCGCGGCATAGACCTTGCTCGTTGAGTTGAGTGACAGTCCTCTGTCTTCCACAATTTTCTTCATGACAAGCGGAAGACAGCGGAGTGGCTTCCGCTCGCGAGTTTCACCGTTGATTTTGACATTAGGAACTTTTTTCTCCAGAAAAAAAACTGTTATTTAGTGAAGCTGCGACGTGTAGAAGGATCACAGTACTTCCTATCACAGTGACGATTAAACACACAAAGGTTAATTATAATAGGGTAAATACAATATGGTTTTTCCTTAGCAAAATTTGGGCTGCTTATAGATTGAGTGAAATTTCTAACAGTCATCATAATGTTCTGTGTAAGCAGTTTTTATTGCAGTGAAAGTGCTTAAATAAAAGGACACCAAAACCAAATATTTATTTATGTCCCAGCCGAAACCTCCCATGGTCTTTGAAGCATTTCTAGCAACAGTAAAAAGGAGGAAGATAAACAAGAGTTGGTGTTGTGTGGCCCAATCACCAAAAAAAACACCATCTTTTTTTAAAACAGATACAAATTCTTAGCAGGAATTAATGTCATTTTTGTGATAGCAATTGGTAATGAAACCAAACTGCATATTTCAACAAAATTAAAGTAAATATTTAAGCTGTATGCCTTAAGTCCTACACACAAGAACTTCAGCAAACGGACCCAGAAGGTTGTTGTTGAATATACACCTGACCCATACCATGTAGGTGGTAAACGGCTTAATATTTTCTGAAAATGTGAAGTTTTGCTGTTGAAGGATGTAAGGCATGTAAGTATTCTCTCCTTGTTCTTGTATCCAGACTTCATATCTGACCTCTTTAACTTTCAGATATTTCAGATTCCATGGGATCTTCCAAGAAATTATAAGTTGTGCCTTATCAGTAGATTGCACCGAAGTTTGACACTGAAGTTCTCTTACCCTGCCGGGATGAATCTTGCTGGTGTGTTTTGACTTTTTGAATCTTAATCTGCTCTTCATACCCTCCTTTAAAACGCCAAGAAGTGAAGGGATATCAATGAGAGTATCTTGGTAGATTCGAAAGAGCCACTCTGGGTTGCGACAACACAAATGCTTTGATACTTCTCTACTAGCTAATATTCTCTCCTGCTCTTCATTCTCCAAGTGAGCTATACCTCCTTGTTCCCAAGATCTGTCTGGATGAGCAACAGAGTTTTCCTGCTTTATGTTTCTCCATGAAAAATAGTGTAGATCCATGTCTGGAAGGGTGGCTAGTGTTTTGTAGGGAGAATATTGCTCCGGGTTTATAGCAAAGGGGAATAGTTCAACGACTACAGCTCCTCTCGGGAGAAAAATTGAGGTGATAAGCTGCGCTCCATGCATACTCACTAGCATTGAAGCATCACTGAGAAGCCGGACAATGGTGGGAAATGACTGTTCCTCCAGTGAAACTTTAAACACTTTCATTTGGAACTCCTGTGCTAATGCAGTGATTAGTTCTCCTTCATTCAGTATAAGCCTTGTTGTCAAGCGAGTGAACAGAACTATATATTCATCTTTCTTGATCTCATCTTCACCATTATCAGCATGTTTCTCTGCCTTTTCAATTCTTGTGATGTTCATTTTAACCATCAAAGCTTTAGAAAACTGCCGGATTTCAGTTCCTGAGACCAAAATGTTAGCTTTAGGACCTTGTGGCTGAACAAAACCATATTGATACCAAGTTGTCATTTTGGACACACCCACATAAGATTTAATAAAACAAATTAGCTTTCCAAAATCTTTTAGATGATCTTTGAGTAGTGGCTGTCTGCTGCTTAAAAGTTTGTATAGATCAAAGTGTGGTCCTTCACTCCAACCCTCCATGAACACCAATCGTGCCTCCTCATCCAGATCTAAATACATTTTCATAGTATAGAAGGCAGGCAGTAAATCATCATGAAAAACATGCATTATGTTGTCGGGATTAAACCGGTTAAAAATAAATGTCACATCTGGAACAAACACAGGCTTGGATAGGAACTTCAAAGCTGCAGTTGGTAGTTCTAAGAAGTTGAAAAACTGGGTATTGTGATCTTCTACCGAGGACATGTCGAGCAGAGAAGGTTGGAATCGTCTTGAACCCAAATTCGGCAACATAAAAGAAGAATTAGAATGGAAAAATACAAACTCATCTCCCTCTGTACAGTAGCAGAGGTAATCAAAGCGGCAGATCCGATCAGTGTGCATTTTGCTGCTGCACACCATGCGGGTGCCATCCTCATGTAGAGTCTGTAGGGCTATATGATAATTTATAGGATCATGTGTAAAATCCGGGGACTTCTGTGGCATGTGCAACTTCTCCTGAAGAGCTGCAGTATGTTCTCTCAATTTAGAGTACTCCCAAAGTAAAGCTGCTATTATAGAAACAAGTACTCCATTAAAAAGTAAACCCAAACTAATTTTGCAGCCACCCACTGAAGAAGGCATTTCTGTTCTTGTAGAAGATCTTTGTCTAAGAAAGAGAAAAATATATGTTGAAAAGAATTGGGAAGATGCAAAGGATGGGGAAGAGAGGCCAGAAGGGGACAGGGTATGAGATGAGAAAAAAAAAATTAAGCACCTAACCCTTAAAAAATGACCATTACTTAAAGAAATTACTCGCAGAATATATATATATATATATAAATACTAATGACCCTCGCCTATTCGCGGTTTCGCATCCGCTTCACTACTTCGCACATTTTCATAATATAACATTATTTGTATACATATACAGTCGTACCTCTTCTTACGAAATTGATTGGGTCCAGAACTTTTTTTTGTAACTTGAAAATTTTGTCAGGAGAGCAGTACTTGATATGTGAATTCTCTAATGCATTCCACAGTCCTCACAATTTTACCAACTAAACCCTTTAAAATGGGTCAAAAAGTCCCAATTTTGCATGAAAGATGTGAGGAAACACAAAAAATGACACAATAAGGATTTAATAAACCACGGAACGACAAAGCACTCGTAAACGGAACAAACAAATTTCAATTAACTTGGATTAATATATACAGACACACTCAAACATACGTTTCATGTAACTTTACACAAAACTGAATTCTAATTTTGTTTTAATCTTTTTTTTTTACCTTCGTTCTGGCAGGGTTAGTTGTTTGCCACGCCTCCACCCTCACGTTTGCTATCGATGGGCTGTTTGCTATTGCACTATTCCCTTCAAAATATTCCGAGAATGTTGCACACACATGTCCTCACAATAAAAAAAATGCACGATCACTTGCCAACAAGAAGTAGTCTTGTATTAGCGATCGCTCCGCTGATCATAAGAACATCAGGGGCACTGGCTCGCAACTCCCTCTTTGTATATCTCTGGTCGCAACCGCTTTGAGGCACCTATGAGAGAGTTCCGACCAGAGATATTACAAAGAGGGAGTTGCGAGCCAGTGCCCCTGATGTTCTTATGAGCAGTGAACGAGAAGTAATATAATACTCCTCGTATTAGATAATAATAACAGGAAATGCAACAGCTGAGCTTACCCACTTATTGATTGTGGGTAATGAAGTTTTATTCTGATAAAGAGTGCCATTACCTATCGACGTTGTGTGCACAAGTATACAGTGTTCCCTCGCTATTTCGCGCTTCAGCTATCGCGGACTCAGAGCTTCGCAGATTTTTTTCAGGAAAAAAAACAAGATTTAAAGATATTAGGGTTAAAATTATAAATTACATCATTTTACAACAGGTGGAAACAAAATATTCAATAAGAATTAGTAATTGCATCAAAAAAAAGGCCAAAGAAATGGTCAACAACATGGTGAGAGTTCAGGAATCGCATTGATGACGTCATGGCTGTTTACAGGCGCATCTTCACCGCCCAAAAAAACAATGTTCACAACTCCCAATAACGATGTTTCTTACGTGCAAAAAAACTGCAGAAGATCCTCCATCCGAACTACTATGTTTTTGCTTGGTGGTGCTTTTGTGCACGTGTTATACGTTTCTTTAAGCATTTTTGAAGGGGCACGCCTACTTCGCAGAAATCCAGCTAATGCAGGGGGTCCCGGTCCCCATTAACCACAATAAGCGAGGGAACACTGTACTTAATTACCCAGAAAGCCCTCTTTTTGCCCGCTCATGTGCGTTTCCTGATCAAAACTCGTCTGAGTAAATCGTTCAGTGCCCGTAGTGTAGTTATACACAAAAGGGATGCGGCAAAAAAGATACAATGATAAATGGCCTCTCATGTCAAGGCCACCTGGCTTGATCACATCTCGAGATTTTGATAGAAATTTTCATCGTACCACGAGCATGTCGTACCACGAGCATGTCGTACCACGAGCATGTCGTACCACGAGCATGTCGTACCACGAGCATGTCGTACCACGAGCATGTCGTACCACGAGCATGTCGTACCACGAGCATGTCGTACCACGAGCATGTCGTACCACGAGCATGTCGTACCACGAGCATGTCGTACCACGAGCATGTCGTACCACGAGCATGTCGTACCACGAGCATGTCGTACCACGAGCATGTCGTACCACGAGCATGTCGTACCACGAGCATGTCGTACCACGAGCATGTCGTACCACGAGCATGTCGTACCACGAGCATGTCGTACCACGAGCATGTCGTACCACGAGCATGTCGTACCACGAGCATGTCGTACCACGAGCATGTCGTACCACGAGCATGTCGTACCACGAGCATGTCGTACCACGAGCATGTCGTACCACGAGCATGTCGTACCACGAGCATGTCGTACCACGAGCATGTCGTACCACGAGCATGTCGTACCACGAGCATGTCGTACCACGAGCATGTCGTACCACGAGCATGTCGTACCACGAGCATGTCGTACCACGAGCATGTCGTACCACGAGCATGTCGTACCACGAGCATGTCGTACCACGAGCATGTCGTACCACGAGCATGTCGTACCACGAGCATGTCGTACCACGAGCATGTCGTACCACGAGCATGTCGTACCACGAGCATGTCGTACCACGAGCATGTCGTACCACGAGCATGTCGTACCACGAGCATGTCGTACCACGAGCATGTCGTACCACGAGCATGTCGTACCACGAGCATGTCGTACCACGAGCATGTCGTACCACGAGCATGTCGTACCACGAGCATGTCGTACCACGAGCATGTCGTACCACGAGCATGTCGTACCACGAGCATGTCGTACCACGAGCATGTCGTACCACGAGCATGTCGTACCACGAGCATGTCGTACCACGAGCATGTCGTACCACGAGCATGTCGTACCACGAGCATGTCGTACCACGAGCATGTCGTACCACGAGCATGTCGTACCACGAGCATGTCGTACCACGAGCATGTCGTACCACGAGCATGTCGTACCACGAGCATGTCGTACCACGAGCATGTCGTACCACGAGCATGTCGTACCACGAGCATGTCGTACCACGAGCATGTCGTACCACGAGCATGTCGTACCACGAGCATGTCGTACCACGAGCATGTCGTACCACGAGCATGTCGTACCACGAGCATGTCGTACCACGAGCATGTCGTACCACGAGCATGTCGTACCACGAGCATGTCGTACCACGAGCATGTCGTACCACGAGCATGTCGTACCACGAGCATGTCGTACCACGAGCATGTCGTACCACGAGCATGTCGTACCACGAGCATGTCGTACCACGAGCATGTCGTACCACGAGCATGTCGTACCACGAGCATGTCGTACCACGAGCATGTCGTACCACGAGCATGTCGTACCACGAGCATGTCGTACCACGAGCATGTCGTACCACGAGCATGTCGTACCACGAGCATGTCGTACCACGAGCATGTCGTACCACGAGCATGTCGTACCACGAGCATGCCGTACCACGAGCATGCCGTACCACGAGCATGCCGTACCACGAGCATGCCGTACCACGAGCATGCCGTACCACGAGCATGCCGTACCACGAGCATGCCGTACCACGAGCATGCCGTACCACGAGCATGCCGTACCACGAGCATGTCGTACCACGAGCATGTCGTACCACGAGCATGTCGTACCACGAGCATGTCGTACCACGGGGTACCACTGTACATCAGTGGCGGGCCGTCAGGGCTTGCAAGGCCTTCTCTGCTGGCCTTAGAAATATCTGAATCATACATTATATGTCTTCCATCAATACTTATTAAATAATTCCAAATTGTCTGTTAGCTTCCTTTCATTGCTTTCCCCCTGATAGCACTGCTTGATGTGTTTTCATATTGAAGCATTTAACCAATCACATTTCAGCCATTATTTGTTGCCAGGGTCAGTAATCTGCCTCAAAGCCTTCACAATCAGTTCTACAGGCTCTGCTGCATTAAACAAGCATCGACAAAACTGTTTCAAGACGGACTATGCCAGAAATTTGACAGGACAGGCTCGACCTTCATCATTAGCTTTGATAGCGACAGAAAAGAAGGAAGAGAGGATAGATATTCTGTACAGTTAAAGTTGATTTTTGGTGACTAAAACATGGCTATATTCCTAAATAATATTTCAATTGTGGGCCCAGTTCTGATATCTGAAAAGCTCAAATGTTTGTATTTAATCACTAAATGCTGCTAGGAAGTGCAATTTTTGCCGTTTCGCCATTGACGTCCATTGCTGTCTTTTCTCGGGGAAATCATCCTCCTGGCCCGGTTGTAATGTCTGAAAAGCTCCAGTATTTGTATTTAATCAATAAATGCTGCTAGGAAGTGGATTTTACCCCATTTTTATGCATCGGTTATTTTCTGTGTCGCAGCTGTAGCTGCAGTCGAGGTTTTTTAGCCATAAAATAGTTTTTGAGTTTTCGATGGATTCGTTGAAGGCCCTACGAGAAAATACACGGACCGCCACTGATAAACACACATACACACTAATATAGACAGGTATACACACACATACACAAATTAACATCGTTTGGGACTCATCAGTCAGACAACATCTGATGTTGCACTGCTGACGCTAAACAGACTCATTCAGTAATAGCACCATCAAAACGTTACAATTTAACACGAATATAATAGTATGCCTTACGTTACAGCAGATTTGGAAACGGACCACCGCAGGAAACACCTCAAAGCTCAAAATTTACAGCACACGCGCATTATGGCTACCCAATTGTCACCGTCTATTCGGCGTGACTGCGTTACGTCACTTCCACCGGTGGTTTCTGCTTCCAAACGTGAGCAATTCAGACAGAAATTATTCGTGAAATTGTCTTGCATGCTGTTTGAATTACGATGTTTTATTAGCGATGAGTTTATGAGGCATCAAGTATCGTTTCGACACAGCGACACGCTGGATTGACAATGTGTTGTTGAATACCTACACCAGGTGGACCTAAAGATCCTTGCGGGAAACATAGTTGACAGATTCAACTGACAGCGATTCGATGATCTATTGCGAGGGTGTCAAACTCATTTTTTGTCACGGCTCACGTCACAGTTGCGCTTTCATCTGGAGCTCTTTGTCTTCTAATTAGACTGCCAAAATCAATCGATTAATGAATTGAAAGCTTTTCTGATCGTGAAGAGATCATTTTTTTGTCATTAAATGTGTATCTATGATGTTTGATGTTAAAAATTTAATATTACAATTTTCGTCAGGAAAAAGGGGAAAATATTAAATCCTTTTGTTTGTTTGTTTTTTAATTTAAAAAGGAAAACATTAAATATTGCGTTTTTTTAATCTGTTTATTTACAGTGAAAAATAAAAGAGGAAATGGGAAACGTTTTAGATGTAATTTTTAGATACTTAAAAAATCGGATTAAAAGAACTGGATCAAAAGCGCTAAAAGCCTTAAAACCCAATAGTATTTGAGTTCAAACGAGTTAAGAGCATTGGATATTCCTATGTACCCGGAACCCACCCACTAATATTCTATTAGGAGTAGCCTTTTATCCAGTGGCGGTCCGTGCATTTTCTTGTCGCGCCTTCAATGGGTAAAATCCACTTCCTATGAGCATTTATTGATTAAATACAAATACTGGAGCTTTTCAGACATTACAACCGGGCCAGAGGGTGATTTCCCCGGGAAAGGACAGTGGACATCAATGGCGAAATGGCAAAAATTGCACTAAAATGGGGTAAAATCCACTTCCTGGCAGCAGAGTGTGTCACGTGACACACTCTCGCCTGTTTTCTGCGGTCGGGAGTGTTTACCAGGTAGTCTGTCTCACTCAGCTTTTTACTTACCGAGTTAAAACAAGATGAAAAATGAAAATCAGACATAGGCATTGTCGTCATCATTGACTTGACAAAAAGCCTAGTAGTCATCATACCCTCAGCAGCGTATGACGAAATTGTATAGTGCTTCTCCACAAGTTCGTCTTCCCAGGCCAGACACATTTATGACATTTATTTATGACATATTCATACTTGTTAGCTCTCCGCCTTGAGCGCCATTTTCCGGCGACTACAAGTTGCCTCACCGATGCCAACAAGAATAAGATGGATCACTTACCTCTCAGTCTTTATACTTACCCTCCCTCAGTCATCCTGTGGAAGGTAGATCTGCACCAAACAACCTTCCTGTTTCTTCAATTCGACTTGACTTAATTTCATAGTAGGGATATGTGTAGTCGTCACGTCACGTGTTGCTGCAGGTTCAGAGACCTGATGGCAGTTGGGAAGAAGCTGTCCTTGAGCCTGTTTGTCCGTGCTTTGTAGGACCTGTAGCGTCTGCCAGATGGAAGCAACTGGAACAGGCCGTGTCCAGGGTGGTATGGGTCTCCAACAATGGACCCGGCTCTTCTGAGGTATCGGGGGTTGGCAATGTCTTCTAGCGATGGCAGAGAGCAGCCGACGATCTTCTGGGCAGTGTTTATCACTCTCTGTATGGCTTTTTTGTCTGCTGTCGTGCTTCCGGTATACCACACTGTGATGCCGTAAGTCAGGATGCTCTCCACAGTGGCTCTGTAGAAGGTTGCCAGAAGCTTGGTGTCCAACTTGTCCCTTCTCAGTACCCTGAGGAAGTGGAGTCGTTTCTGGGCCTTCTTCACTAACACTGTGGTGTTTGTGGACCAGGAGAGCCTATCCGTGACGTGGACTCCCAGGAATTTGAACGATTGGACCCTGTCTACACATACTCCGTTAATGAGGAGTGGGGCCAGGTCTGTGCTGTGCTTGCGAAAGTCCAAGATTATTTCTTTAGTCTTTGCGGTATTCAGTGTAAGATTGTTCGCCGAGCACCAAGAAGACAGTTTGTCGACCTCGTCTCTGTAAGCTGACTCATCCCCGCCAGAGATGAGTCCGATCACAGTGGTGTCATCGGCGAATTTGATGATAGAGTTTGACTGGTGGGCTGGTGTGCAGTCGTATGTGTACAGGGAGTACAGGAGAGGACTCAGTACACAGCCTTGTGGTGAGCCTGTGTTTAGTGTGATGGAGGAAGAGAGGTGTGGACCCATTCTGACCGTTTGTGGTCGACCAGTCAAGAAGTTCTTTATCCAGCAGCAGATTGAAGAGGATAGTCCAAGGTGGTAGAGTTTGTCCTTCAGGATGTCCGGCTTGATGGTGTTGAAGGCTGAGCTGTAGTCTATGAAAAGCATCCTCACATAGTTCCCCTGGTGCTCCAGGTGGCTCAGTGCTGTGTGAAGAGCCACGGCGATAGCATCCTCAGTGGACCTGTTTTCCCTATAAGCAAACTGGTGCGGGTCAACAAGATAATCGAGCCTGTAGAGAGGCTCCTTGTACAGGCAACAAAACAAGCCCTTAATCGCCTGCCTATAAAGTCCGCCGGACTGCATTTTTGTCATATCGAAGTTTCATTCCTTCCTGCGCACAAGAGAGATTTTCTGTAGCCATCTCCCACACATTGTGCAGTCCCTCGCAAAAACGACTGACATACTCCAGTACATTAGTTTTGGCGGGCTTATCACTAACAATCTGCTCTTTTAGTGCGTCTAATCGGCCCTCTAACCGAGTGACCACAAACGAGCTCTGCAGGACTAAAACCCGTAGACTCTTGCACTGCCCCGCACATAGCGAACATTACAAGGAGCACTCATTCATCCCAATCTTTTCCGGTAGCCAAACAATACTTTCGCAACACCGATTTTACCGTCTCATGCCATCTTTCTAACGCGCCCTGTGATTCCGGATGATATGCACTAGAAACGCGGTGGCTGGTGAACAGCGACTGCAACACTTGCTAAAATATCCCCGACAAGAAATTTGTCCCTTGATCTGTCTGCACAATCCGTGGAAGACCAAAAGTAGAAAAAAACTTGGGCCTTCACTACAGATGGAGATGTAATCTTTCGCAACGGTATGGCTTCGGAATAGCGCGTGGCCATACACATGACAGTCAGCAAGTATTGGTTGCCAGATTTGGTTCGTGGAAGGGGACCAACACAATCTAATAGAATATTGTTAGGTTCATTAATAATTACCCTCGTTCGTAATTATCAATAACTGCAGGCAGACATCTTATTCAATTATTGACATTTAATTAAATAGAATGGATCACGGATAAAAACCTCAGAGGGGAGATTCAGTAAGCCAGAGTTTCTCCTACAACTTCCGAACGTCTCACCGGATAGACATTTTCGTACGACTCTTATTGCCATGAATCAAAACAATTTACAGAGTTGTTGATCATTCCATCACGTACGAGTAAAAACAACATCTGGAACTACAATAACAATCAAAATATTTTACCAATAACAAAAACAGGAGACTAGACCTAACAACATTTAGATTAGAACAATTATGCCTTCCTTGACCTAAGAATCATATAATAATTACATAAAGAAAAACCCGAAGTGCGTCACTATGTTGTAAATAACAGAAGCAACATTCTTGTTATTGGCCGAATAGCCCTGGCCTCGTTACAAAAGGGACCACCGAATCTCGAAGACTCAGATTGGGTGAATTGTTTGTATAAACATCCTGGAACAGGCAGTCCAGGTTAAAGATGACTTGGCGGTTATTGGTGACCTCGCAACACTGAGAATAATAAGAGAATGATTTAACAAAGAAATGACTTAATACAACTATATTTATAATAGTAATACAGAATAAACCCAACAAATATGTTCAAAGGGCACCCCCATCATGGGTAATGGACGTAAAGGAGTAGGTGAGATTGTTTGATTAGGCTTGCCAGTCATTTGACACACATGACAAGTGCAGAAAAACGTGGACACATCTTTCTTAAGGCCTGGCCAAAAAAAATGCTTGGATAGGCGCGAATAGGTTTTAGTAACTCCTAAATGACCAGGCCAGAAATTGTCATGGGCCAAAGACAGTACTGACTGGCGAAATTGTTTGGGCACTACTATTTGACAGGCCTTGTCCCTTCCATCGTCAGCCTCCTTCTGCGGAGACAACCTACGCATGAGCAGTCCATCATTAACATAGTAAGCTGTCAGCATTGTCTTCACAACTTCGGGTGGTACACTATATTCAAAACACTTGTTTAGGGTACTATCCTCAATCTGAGCAGCGATTAGAGCGTCACGAGTCATATGAACTCCCTTCTCAGAGGCTAGAGCCGCAGCGGACTCTGTGGTGAATTTACCAGCCCTATCAAACAACTTAGGTGGAAACACGGTGTCTGATAAATCTACTTCTTGTGTTTTTCGAGTCTGCGCTCCCACATACGGGGAATACATCTGAAAAACTATTGGAAAGCGCATCGGGATATGACATGACAGGCTGCTTTAGCACCTCCACCATAGGCAATACTCTGTCTCTCCCTGATAATGTCTTTCCCCAAAAGAATATCCACCCCGCCACTTGCAAACTTGAGGTTACCCCCTCCTTTGTATGTACCCGTGATTAACTCACACTTTAAGTACACTTGATGTAACGGGGCGGATATATAACCGCAACCTACTCCCGTTACCAACACATTGGTTTCAGAGTCACCAGAAAAAGGCAGGATACCAGACCACATTAGAGACTGGTTCACGCCGGTGTCCCGTAATATACGGACCGAGCAAGCTTGTGGTAAATCTGAAGGGAGAGAGACACACCCACTATACAAATAGGGCGTGTACCCCTTACCGACTACGTCCTTCGAGTCACCTGATGATTTAACATCAGAGACTGTAGACTGCTTAAGCTTATGTTCTACTCCAGATGTCCGCTGGCTCTCCTGACTGATACGTGTGTGGGCCACGCTGAGTTCGTTGTGGGCTTTCTGCAGGCTGATCTCCGCGGCGGTCATTTTCTTCTTGCCTTGTGCCACTTGTGTCCTGAAGGGTCTTCAGCGTGGTAGACTTTACGCTCAGCTCTTCCTCTAGAGACGCCACATGACACCGCATTTGTGACAGCGTCGGGTCTAATTTTGTGCCGAGTTCCTTCTCCCTGCTTGGTGCCTCCTGCTTAGACTGGTCCACAGCGGATGTCTGGGGAGAAGACAGATAGCCTCTCCCAACCGCCGGCTTGGGGTCATCCCGTTCCCACGGAAACACAGCCAAGGGAGTGAAAGTCCAATTCATCGGACGGGTGGCTGCAGGGCAGCGAGTCAATGGAAGAGTCAGAGAACCGCAGCCGCTGTTGTAATATCGGCAAATCCCTTCTGTGAAAAGTCCTCTCATTCTTTTGCCTACCATGCTGTTTCCATGATGGGCTTGGACTCCAGCAGGGTGAGGAGAAAGGAGTGCCGTCCATAGACCATACGTAACATCTCTAGAGCAATATGGGGATCTTCCCCAACAGGTCCAGTACCATTTCCCTCTGGTTTTCCCTTGAAACCAGCCATGGGATTGGGAACCCTGCTTCTGAAACAACTAGTGGCGAAGGATCGCCATTCCTAGCTAGAGCCTTTACATTCGAGGTGACACCATCCCTGCCTACCTCATCTTTCTCCCCCTGCTTGATTCAACGGAATCAACCAGAGACTGGGAGGAAACATCCGTAGATGCTCCCCCTATGGCTCCCGACTACTGATCTGCTATTAATATATGGATAACCTCCTGCTTTAAATCAGCTAGCCTGGTAGTCATGGACAGAGTGAACCCTAGATGAGTGGCAAGATCTACCAGATCTTGCTTCATACACTGGTCAAGCTGATCTACAGTGCCAAGTTGAAAAAGGAACTGCTCCACATCAAAGTCCATCCTGCTAGTTAAAGCATTACCCTACACTGAATGATAGCTATTAAATGTGCCTACCTCAGCACTGCTTGCCCAGCCTTCACCGGCCTACTGTACGTGCAGTCCGCACCACCATTGACCACACTGCTGCTGTGATAACAGATCTTAATGCTCCCAGACGAGCCCCCACTTTGTTACGACTCCCCCTGATGGTAAGATATACCAAGGAGTCGCAACTACCAAAGCAGAAAGGTTCAGTCAAGGATGAGTCAGACAAACACTGCAAGTAGCCTTCAGTGATCATTTATTTACAACAAAGTCCACCAAAACATGGACTACGTGATAATATAGGGGAAGCAAACGATATTAAAGTGGCACCCTCTAATAAACACGGTAAAACCACCCTCCCAGACAGGTGTTCAAATGAACACCCACAAAATACAGGAAATAAGGCTGAAGGGTGCCACTGTCAGAACTGATGTAATCAAAGTCTAGACAGGGGAATAAACTACATGTATAAATGCAACAAACTATGTGTATATCCTGGGGTGTCTAAACGTACCTCAAGTCCCCGTATGCAACCCAAAATCATTAACTTTGTCAACATAAATACTAAATATAACACGGAGTAACATACTCACAATATCAGGTGTAGCTGGGGCAATCAAACTTTACTTAACACTAACCAATGTGCTTTCTAAAGAAAGAAAGGACTCCACTGCCTCAACATTTACAATCACAGGCAGCCAAGGTAGTCAAAGTCAAGAATCAAGAGATGAACTGACAAATAAAGGGGTTTAAATAAAGACAGGAAGTTAATCTTGATTGGAGGAGGGATGATGGGGAAGTAGTCACAGCTCTGTTGGCCTGGCCAGGGCTTTGTCACGGGGGTGGAGCCACAGCTTCGTGTACCTGCAGATGAAAAGAAACCACACACCCTACTACACAGTCTGTGTCCAGGCTGACAGCCGTAACAGTGACTGTTAATTGTATAGTTTGATGTTAATGAAAATTCTTTCAAAGTTACTTCAGGGGGGAAATGTGAAATATGAATTGTATTCTTATATTTAATCTTGCACCCTTCGGCACTCTAATGAATTTAAAGTTGCTAGAGTAGAATTTTATTTACACCCATTGGTTAAAATGTGCACTACACCTTTTGTGGTGACCACCTCCTTTTCCTGTTCATGTATTCCCACCTAAAGTTTGTCACCGCCTACTCTATTAAATAGTTTTCCCGAGCGATGAGACGGGGTATCTGCGGGAGACTTCCAGATGAACGTGAGGATAAGCGTTTGGGGAGTCTCCCTCGAATAACCCCCATCGGCCGTGAGTCCAAAACTACTACGTAGCCTTGATGCTTCCTCTGTATGAAGATTATTGTTGAGTACCCACCCTTAACACTTTCTTCCTTCTTTTATATCGCCATCGAAGCTAATGCTGAAAGTCGAGCCTGTCCTGTCGAATTTCTGTCATAGTCCGTCTTGAAAATGGCTTTAAATCAACACAACAATATACAGTCGAACCTTGTGATACAACCGTATCGTCATACGACATTCTTGTCTTACGACAAAAATTTCGATCGAAAAATTTGCCCATGATACAATCAAAATTTCGTGATGCAACCAAGCCAGGTGGCCACGGCGTTGTCTTTTTTGCATCCCTTTCGTGTACAAAATATTTCTACGACCACTGGGCGGACTTTGTATTTCCCCATTCGCCCGCTTTTGCCCCAGGTACATACTAGGTAAACAATATTACTATGGATCGGCAGAGTTCTGCAAACAAAAGGCGTTGAAGTCTGGATGTATCTTCCCTTATAAGGTTGCTTATAAAGATGCCTATTTAATTATATGTCAATAATTAAATCAGATGTCTGCCTGCAGTGTTTTAATAATTATATTAAAGTATAATTATTATTGAACCTATCATTTGGTCCTTCGACCCGGATATCATTTGGTCCAAAGAGCCTTGGAGGTCAATATGCCGAAGCGGGAACCCAAGCGCTACTGTTCGACATCTGGTGAGAGACCGTGCGCACGGCGTCTTCAACACCCTTGGCGAGTTGGATTTTTCGACGGCGGCGCCATCTGGGGTCATCTCTGGTAAGTCCACATAAATATCTCCATGTTGTGACGGAGGCTCCAAATGCGCGAAAGGGACATTTCATGTGATGTTCCATTTTGAGAAATGTGACTCACGTCCTGGGGACGGTGATTTTTGGAAAACCCTGTTGATACTAGTCTCTGGCAGGTACATTTGGGACAGTCTGTTGGAAAGTGTCCTGTGCCATGGGTAGGCATGAATTTAGGCAACGTTGTATGGTGTATGTGTGAGTTCTGAAGTAAGGAGAAAATAAAGATAAGCCTAGGATAAAATATCAAAGGGTAAGAAAAAGAAACAAAGTTAACTGTGTGAGGCACACAAACTCACTTCAAAAAAGCAAAAAATGTGGACCACGGCTAAGGCGGTTAGCGATGACGATCCAAAAATGCGTCTGCCGTTTAAGGATTGGACATTTGTGGAAAAACAAAGCGCTCTATAAATTAGACATCTATACTTATGGATAAATAAATATGGGTTTGCTGGCCATCTTAAAATGCATGAAATAATAAATCTGCAGGATAATATATGCACTAATGCACAGAGGTAATATGTATATATAATATATGAATGGATAAAAGTGAGACGGCTTGTTCCAAAGACACTGATGGCGAAATAAGGCAGGAGAAAAGGCAAAACATGCTATTTTGAAAAAATAGCGGAGCTTTCTCGGATGATGGGGATATATTTAAGACCAAGGCGGCGGGGACGTGCTGTTTTGTCCGGAAAAATAGCGGGGCCTCCTCGGCTGATGGGGAAAATATTTATCGAGATAGGTGGCGGGAGCGAAGGGATTTTAGCAAAAATAGCGGGAGAAAAGATGTGGCAAAGTTCAACAAAAAATCTGAATGAACAGAGATAAGACTTGTTGGGGTTGTGGAAAATTGGGGCATGTATCGCATGATTACCCGGACTGAATGGTCTCTGAAAAGAAGGAATGTCTGCTCAAAATGATTTGAAATGTGGATATCGAATATGAGGATGTTGAGCTAAAAATTAATGGAGACTCTTTCATTTGATTTGGTTAAACCAGTGATCACGTTTTTTGTGAATGGAATTCAATTGGACTTTTTGTGATGCTGGAGCTTGTAGAACAGCAATTATGATGGTTATTTCCAAGTGCTGGATGTACTTTGTTAGTAGTACCTATATGTACTGTCAATTTACTGGAATGGAATGGCTTATTGCAGCTCTGCCTGGTTTTGATCCCATCCGCTAGCGGGAAGATGGTGTTTAAAAGACAAAAGAATATATATAAAATTTCATTTAAATGTTTAGCAGGGAATGTCACCTCTGTTTTTTTATTATACTCTAGACTTGCCAAATAATGTGTCGACTGCGAGGGAAGCGCTCTGTTGCAGCGGCTGCTGATTATATGGGAATGAAACATGTGGGCCGCGCGGCAGCCGATTGGACCGTGTTGGGCTTTCGTTTGCGCGCAGACCGCGTAAACGACTACATTTTTTTATCCCTTCCGTGAAGACATTGCAATAATAATAATTGGCCTTGGGGGTGCTGAAGCAAACTTGAGGGCAGAAAATGGGTTTTTGCTATGATAGTGGTGGGCTTGCAGCATATTCTGAATATGGGGTCTTGGCGAAATATTGTGATATAGTTGGATATCGGAAGAGGAGTTAATTTGACTTATCAATGGTTGTCTTCTCTAAAAAGCGTTATATTTGGGCACAGGAAAAACGAAGTGACGTTTCAAGTGGTGACTCGCTGGTTTGTAAACAGATGATAAGAATGCTGCTTTTCCAGCAAGAGTGGAGGTCATAGTTAGCGTCTTAGGGCACACGTTCCGTTTGGACATTTAATAGTAAGAGCAAAACATGGTCTGCAAGGAATGCAGGGTTATGCGAATGCTTTCGCATTCATTTTCGGGTTTTAAACAGAAATGTATATGTGATAGAAAATCTGTTTAGTAAAAGGTTTATTTGGTAAAAGCTTTGGATTTGGGAATAGAGCAAATTAGCCATTTTTGAGCAATTGTGGATTTCAAAGGGCTCTTAATTAAGGAAAACTAGCTTTTGGAGGATAAAAGAATATTAATACTATTTTTGAATGGTTCGATTGTTACAAATACCTTAATCTAGGAAGTTGGCTGGTTACAGTAAAGACAAGGATGGCAGAATTTACAATATTATGGTATATTGGTGACAATTTTTGGGTCTCTTATTAAACATTGAACATTGTAATTAGGAAATGCCTAGCAAAAGGTTGATTTCTCTAATTTAATTGTTGTATATTTTTGTTGTGGTAACAGGGAGCTATATGAAATGGCTCTTATCTTAGATAAACATCGTATGAGGTGATTTGCAAGGTATATCTTAGGTATTAAGAGTTATTTGGTTTTAATGATATCAGACAGGAAATTAACAATGCAAAAGTGGCATGAGAAAATTCATGGCATTTATCCAAATAATAAGGTGAATTGTACCTGGCTGGGGTAGATAAAATAATTGATTTAGGATCGGCATAATTTCCCTATGACTGGAGTAACATGGAATGTTTTTCAAAGTGCACTTGAAGAACATTGTCTGTTTGTCTTGGCGGAGGAAATATGCTTTAGCATAGGTCATAGTGATGAAGGATATTATGGATTGGATAACCATTGATCAATTGATACAACCAAATGACGTTTCTTTCTTTTGCTTTAAGGGCATGCAAATTAAGAGAACTTTAGCTTGAAATTCCTAGCATTGCAATTATGGGGTTAATACGCCTGAATGTTACAGTGATAACGATTGGCAAGAACAAGCTTCGATAAGGGAGAAAGGAGCAATTCTCGGAATTCCAAAATCTGGCTAAGAAACAGATTGTTTGTCGCTTTGGGTTTTGACAGGATGCGTTGGCGCATGAATTCTGGAATATTTGGGGGATGGGGATCCCATATCTAAAACAAATTTGAGGGAAATGTGTAAATAGGCTCTATTTGGTGCTGGATGCCCAAAATCTGGTGGGGCCTTTCATGGTATGAATCAAGTGATTATATCTATGTTAAAAAAATAGCATCTCCAAATTATAAAATAGCAACCTTGGAGTGACACTTTAGGTAGATGGGTTGTATAACAATAAAATGGGATGGGCAAAAATCAAGCGGAATGCAAGATAAATTGACGACTACTAAAACAAATTCCTTGAGGGGAACTTAAGAAAATGGAGCAGGAGGGATATCATGATACCTATTAATGGTTTTTAATGGCAAAAAAACGTTGTGATGGAAATGCCAAACATGTTGATAACGTTGGGTTTGGTTGGTAGCACAGAGCGGGCTGGTGTTTTTCCACAGGAAAGAGGATGGTGAGACGGGTTCGGTGGGCAAGAAGCGGGTCGTGAAAAGGGAGGAGACCGAAGGGGCATTGTGGGGGAATGCGGGGGTGACGCGATCGTATCCGTCGGAACCCCCTCCAACAAATATGCACGACCGGTTGACCAGGTCAAGGGGCCCCGTGGGGGAATGGTCAAAAACATGGGTAAAAACGCTGTCCCCCAGCCTGGGGCGCCGAAAATGAGTGACGTTGTGCTTGAACAATATCCCATGATCGAGGTTGCCAACCCTAATATGGAGAGTGGGCAGCCCCATGTTATTTTGGTTCATAGAACTGGGACTCAAGACGACGTGATGAAGGCCTTTGACGGCGTCCCGTCGCAAAAAATTTACATGGAGGAATTTGTCTAACGAATGGAGGACATTATACGGTTTTATCACCGGGATGGAGTAGAAACACAGCAAATTTGGATGGCCGCGTTAAAAGGTAATTGGCATGCTATTAGAGGGAATTGGAATCCAAAAACTGATAATGGGCCATTAGGTCATGACAGCCGTGAATTGAATTTGAGTGTGTGAGATGATAGAGCGGGCCATGGCGAAATTTATAACTTTAGAGGTGAAACTCTTGCCACCTCAATTTTGAGTACAAACAGCTAAACTGGTGGCATTAAAAAGGGTATAACTTAATGTGAAACATGAAGCTAATTTTTTGACATACGGTTAAAATACTAGAGTGGGGGTGTTTGTTTCAATGTGTCACAACTTTTCCGTTGTTACATTGCAGGCAAAAGGATAGTTAATCGCAGCGACTCGCATGACAGTCGCTCATGCTGACTGACTGGGTCGATGAACAGCGACACTTTAACTTCCAAAACTAATTTCTATTTGTATATGTGTGGCACGCGAATCTAATGCATTAATTACCTGGTTTCTTCTGGAACGAATATTGCTGATAGGGCAGCAAAAGGGGGTGGATCTACCAAGAAGCCCCACTGGGGATGGTGGTTTACATCTGTGATGAAAATTTACGGGCCACTGATGTATGGGTAAACGACCCAAATTAAAGGACTGGTGATTAGCGAATCAACCTTATGGTTCAAAGATCAACTAATGAATGCGGGGTGGGGAGAATTGCTGGCGTCCTCCAGAATTCATGGGTTTTCTCTCGGTACTCCAGTTTCCTCCCACAAAATGAAATTATGGATGCTAGACTGGTTGAACACTCTAAATTCCTCTGATTATTAGTGTGAGCGTGAATGATGGTCTGTCTTTTTGTGTTTTGATTGGCAGGCCACCAAGATATAATTTATCAATAAAATATCAAGGTATAAAATAATTTGGGAATTTGGAATTGATTTCTGAAATCGACAATAGGTCTTGGGGATGGCGGGACAAATCGGTACAAAAAACAAAAACAAATTGGGACCTCAGCTTGCCTAGCTTGAGTCAAGGGAAGTCCTATGTCTTGAGAGGGGGATGGTAGCCTTGCTACAACGGCACTACAAAGCTTATGGTTTTAATCTATATGTTGAAAGAAAATTGCAGAGCATGTTTGACTTGTGCTAGGCATAACCCCAATGGGGCTGTACGGCCAAAACGCTGGCAATTCTCAAAAACTACATATCCATTTCAAAAGCTACATATGCATTTTATTGAATTGAGTAAGATATCTTTCCACGATATGCAATTCCAGAAACCATCTATAGTGATAATGACACCCATTTTGTTAATAGAATAATTGAAGAAATTGGCACCAGGTTTCATATTCCGTTGCGAAATCATTGCGCATACCAGCCACAATTGGCGGGCCTTCTCGAACGAATAAAAGGAAATATAAAAATAGACTAAGAAAAATAAAGAATTCATGGAAGAAACAAAAAGGCCATGGACATAGTGTATTGATTTTGTAAAATTATATATTAACATAGCAACTTCAAATGGATTAATTAATATGAAGTCCTGTTTGGTAGATCTTACGAATTGCCATTATTCACTACACAATGGGAATTGGATGATGAGGCAAATCTAGCAGACTACATGAGGAAATCGCTGGGAAAATGAACCAAACTTAAGCTACCAGAGGGAGATTTTGCTTCTCAACAGGAAACGGATGAAGCAACGGTGATTCCTGGAGTGGGTGCTGATACGCTGCATAAAAAAGAAACATTGGAGTAACGCAAAGTGGGAGGGTCCATGTCAAGTGTTGCTAACCACACCAACACCGATCAAAGTAGCTGAGAGGGGAACGCGGATCCAACTTCCTCACAGAAGGAAAGTTGTCTCAATTGAAACGTTTCAAGAGGAAAACTCCCTAAACAAAGACAAAAAGTCATGTTGAACTAATTATTGCTCTTGGGGCAATGAGATCAATGATGATTGTGATTCTATTCCTCTCCACATTAGGGCTGTTTTCTCCAGTTGGAGAGAAAGGCGGGGGCATTTGAATTAAGGATACACCTTCTTACGGGAGGATAAAGCAGGCAACATTTCCATTTCCATTTGATTAACATTACCTACTAAATCAAATTTCCGGACATGCATTTGAGATTGAAAAATGTATTTGGATTCGGCAACATCCCTGTTGCCATACCAGGGATCAACCTATGGTGGGGAATGTGTGGTACATAACAGCCCAAAACGGAGATTGGGAAAGCCTTGTTGCAGAAACTGGTCAAAATTGGAAAGCTTGGACTGACTTATTAACTTGTGGAATTTATTTCTGAAACAGGGATTTCCCAAACGGGATATAATTGGGTGCTGTTAATGGAAAATGCAGCTAGTGCTATAAATCAAACCTGCAGTGTAAAGAAGAGGCACAAGCACTATGTGAAGCTACTTTTGTAAAAGGGTGGTCTCAGTTGAAACATTGAGGGGATGGGTAAGATAAGCTTTCGGACTTAATAAAATGCGGGAAACACCCAAATATTGATTGAAAAGATTATTGCTCAGTAAGCAATACCACGAAACTATAGGGAACTCTTTTATATTGGGTTTGATGTCTCCATATGCGAAAGGGTTTCAACTGAGACTAAACCATCTTACAAATGGTTAAAACAAACTACCAGACAAGGAAAATATGATCGGATATAACAACTCCCTCAATCACCATTCTTTGGGGAAAGTGTTTTTACAAATGAAAAACGTGTCATACTTGTACAGGAAATTTTTTGAAACTGTGTCTATCTTGTTACGCAGTAAATGGCAGGTCAAATTTTCCACTGTTAAATCATTTTACCCGCTTAAACCTTACAGGGCATGGTCTGAAGCTGGGGGCGATAAATGAGACGTGGTGTGTCGGCGTTCTAAAACAAATTGCACCCCTAATATCACGTTCTGACCTATGGTGGTGGTGTGGTGGAGATAAATTATACGACTCCTGCCGAAACGTGGCAGGACTATGTGCTTTGGTCTCACTGCTCTTACCAGTGTCTGTTTTTCCATCTACATTGGAAGAGATACAATTGGCTGCTAAGAAATCTGGTGTAGTGAAGGGTCCCTCTCGACATCGTCGAGCGGCATGGAGGGAAGGAGATCCAACATACACTGATGCGATTGGCATCCCCCGGGGCGTACCAGATGAGTATAAGATGGCTAATCAGATCGCAGCAGGATGGGAGTCCCCAAACAAAAATGTGGATGGGATAAATTACCTGCATTACAATGTCCATAAACTTGGGAATTATACTGAACAGGAATTCGTGGCCATAAAGAAGCAACTAGCAGCTACCAGTCTGATGGCGTTCCAGGAATGGATAGCAGTGGATATGCTCCTTGCGAAGAAAGGGGCACGTGTGCAATGTTTGGAGAACAATGTTGCACCTTCATACCGAAAAACACGTCACCCAGTGGGTACCTCACCATGGCCATTAGTGACCCTAAACCGCAATATGAAAAAGCATTCTGGAGTAGAATTATCCGCTTGGACAGACTGGTGGGATAAGACCTTTGGAAAATATAAGGATTTGGCCATATCTGTTGTGTTTTCTGTAGCCATATTTGCTACTACCTTGACATTGTGTGGGTGTTGTCTTATCCCCTGTTAGCGCTCCTTGCTAAGCCGACTTATCACTACTGCAATTGCCCCTACGAATTCTAAATTACCCAAATTATATCCTCTGCTTATGAAACGTACCGGCAAAAGCAGTGAAGTCCAGGAGAATGGTAATTCTGAGGACGAATTGGACGAAAATTATTATGTTCTAACTTTTTCAGACCAGCCATGCGAGTAAGGAGTAGGCTGGTAAAATTGCAGTGACCTGACATTTCCTTTTGTAATTGCTATAAAATAATTAATAACATACATATTATAAAAATGGTGGGATGTTGTGTTTATTCTGTAATGCTATTATATGTGTGCATTTAATCATTTTTGTATGAAAGCATTCTTCAAATTGTCTGAAGAGAACTCGGGGTTGTAACCAGTCACCTAGTCCTCATTTCAAGGACTGTTGATCTGGGTTTGCTGCGAAGAGTCCTCAAGGACTCTTGATACCAGCAGATGGATATCAATCCCTTCCAGGAACATTCGCATAGTTTTCCTACATCGTGACGCACTTCTCGCATCTTTGTGTAATTGTTATGCCGAATGAAGGTGTGATTGTTTAAATTCAAATGAAGTTTGTTTTTAGTTTCCTGTTCTTATTATTGTTAAATACCTTAATTGTTATTATAATTTCAGATGTTGCTTTTGCTCACGCTGTAGGATTAATCAATAACCTTGTAATTGTTTTGATGTATGGCTTTAAAGCCGTACGAGAAATTACTGTTCGGGAGGATATTTTGGAGACCGAGAGGAACTCTGGATGTATCTTCCCTTATAAGGTTGCTTATCAAGATGCCTATTTAATTAAAATGTCATAATTAAATCAGATGTCAGCCTGCAGTGTTTTAATAATTATATTAAAGTATAATTATTAATGAACCTATCAGCTTCATTATGAAAAAACACATCTGGAAGCAGTACAACCAGGGGGGAATCAATGAAAGGAAGGTAACAGACAATTTGGAATTATTTAATAAGTATTGATGGACAAAATATAATATATGATTCATATTTTTCTTAGGCCAGCAGAGAAGGCCTTGAAGGCCCAGACGCCCTGCCACTGGTCTGTACAAATTTTAGTAGTATGTCGCCTCAAAAAAATGCAACATTAAATGATTTCTTTTGTCTCCAGTCAGTAGTAAAGCTGCCAAGTTGATCTTTGTCTATTTTGGTTTTAATCTCTTAGGGCAGTGTGGTCATTACTGTAGTCTGATCCCAAATCAATAATATTGGCCAATTTTTAGCGAACACTCCACCAGCCAGGGTTTCTGAACTGCGTTCACGTTTGACGTCTGTTGTGAGCGAGCGAGACGTTCGATCATCTACGTCTACTTCAAGTCGGGCAGAAGTTACATTAAGAACCGGAGCCTGAATTTCATTCAAAGATTTTCTGGCATCATGGTAGGGTGATGGCATAAATGGGTTAAGTGGTCAGGTTTGTTGGTCATCTTTTGTGATGGATATATCACATCTCCTACCAAGAGTAATTTACTGGGGACTGTAGAAAACGTTTGCCTCGCAGATGTTTTAAAACAACATCTACCATACAGTGGTACCTTGAGATACGATCTTAATTCGTTACGGGACTGAGCTCGTATGTCGATTTTCTCGTAACTGATACAAACGTTTCTCATTGAAATGAACTAAAAACAAATTAATTTGTTCCAACCCTCTGAAAAAACAAAAAACAGAATATTGGATTAGAAAGACATTTTTATTTGTCTTAATTTGCCATCTATTAACATACCTGCCAACTTGTACGTTTTATACGTATTTTATACGTTTTTTTTACTTTTTCAAATCATGTACGCTGTACACCGACTTTTGTACGGGAAATTAAAAAAATCGCCAATATTTGTGAAAACCGATCTCAACAAGACCGTTTTGGCTAAAATCCAGAGGCTGGTAGCCAACGACGCTACGCATCGATCGTTACTATTGTCACGGTATACCAGCAAAAATTATCCTCAATCATATGTATTTTTTTAGCGGGCCGTACGGCAATATCGATAAAGGATGACATGCGCATGCATAGATATACTTAGAGTAAATATTGTGGATCAAATTACCTTTGTTATTTCTATCACACTGTCTGGTTACCGCGACTAAACATGTGTCGTACAGTGTTTGTAAGGTTTTTTTTGGGGTTTGTAAGGGGAATCATAATTATTTATATGTGCAGTTATCGGCAGAGGTTGACAGGTATGTATTAACAAAGTATCAAATAACTTGTGGTTCAATAGTACATATACTAAAATGTGTTTAATAGAACTAAAATTTGACGGATTTCGCGGAGGGAAGAGGGGGAGGGCTTTTTGCACAGCCACGAGCTCATAACATAACATAAACGAATTTAAATGAAATTGAATTACGATGCAGACACTCAAAATAAATTTAATCTAACCTTACACTAAATTTAATTCTAATTTTCTTTTACATTTTTATACATTTTCTTCTCCCGGTTTGGGTGGCTCTGTTTGCCCCGCCTCCACCCTGAGTTTCAGAAATAACATATGGTTGGTAGTTTGCTTTTGTATTCCCTTCAAAATATTCCGAATATTATGCACACACGTCCTCCCAATAGGATGACGCACCCATCATTCTTTCCCAAATATATATTTGGGAAAGAATGATGCGCGTGCGCGGGAACGACGCGGAACGACGCGCGTGCGCAATCGTGCTTGAGGCAACCAGTGACCGAGACGATCCGGGTTACAGGCGAGTAAGAGATCGTCCTACAAAAAAACTTACCTTTTAGAAAATACAAATTACCCGTAAAAGAGTTGTTTTACGCTCTACACAATTTGAAACGCTCAAAAAACGTACAAAGTACGGAGAAACCGCAGAAGTTGGCAGGTAAGCAAATACTAGTAGTGGACCTCTGATTACTGAATTACTCAAAACTATGCAGTTTAACTGCATTATTTCATAGATTCCGGTCAACGTGGGGCAATACTAGGAGAAGAATCTGAGCGCTGAGTACTCACACACTCAATAAATTATCCAGTAAAACTGGATAAATACATTTTTTAAATAATTAAATGTGTTTCATGCGCACCTTGCCATTGTTATATTTCTTATTTTTGTGGTACTGCAAATCAAGATTTAAAAACAAAACATTACCGTCGAATAAAATGATTTATCCTACTGTTTTGAGTATTTTTAGCCTCCGGTCATACGACCACAAGAACACAAATGTCAGCTGGCTTCACCTAAATATGTCAGGAAAGTGTAAGTTAGTACTTTTATAGCTGATGCCGCATTTAGATATTTAGCTTTAAATATCAAAGGGGGAGGCAATGAAAGGAAGCTAACAGACAATTGGGAATTATTTAATTGGTATTCATGGGCAAAATATGATTAACATTAGTCTGTGATTCAGATATTTCTCAGGCCAGCAGAAGGTCTTTGAAGGCCCTGACGGCACACCACTGCTCCATTAAAACCATGAATGTGGAGGTAAAAATTGGGAATCGGGACGGCTTGGCCTGTACGCAATAAATTGTAAAATGAAATATTTCAAGGCAATGGTGTGAGATCTAACTATTGAAATCTATCATCGATAGTTATGTTTAAAGCTAATGTTAAAACAATTATGGCACTATCTTTTTTTAATTACTATTTCAGGTTTTAGTATAACATGATGAACGATTCAAACAACAGAATTGATTCTGGAATTTTACCACTTGTGGTGATGGTCCTGTCCCCAGACACCAGGAAGGAAACTGTTGCATGGTTATTGAAGAGGATAAGAGAAAAACAACAAGTTGGGGGTAAGTTTTAGGAAGTCCACATTTTGAATTAAAGATGAGTAGAGATTTGCAAAATACCATCCTCAAAAATTTGTCCAATGTTAATGTGGGAGTCAAATGGTTTACTTAAACACTGAGCTCATATAGCTCCTCTTTTTCCCCAAGGTAAAAAAAAACCCTTTAAAATAGATGTATTTGCCCTCAAATTATAATTCCACTAGACATTGGTATTTACTCAAATAACAAACAAAGAAAAATAAATCACAGCATTTGAATTCATTTATAATGATTGAATAGAATTAAGTGTACTATCAGAGGGACAAATGTTGAAAATAACACAGCATTAACTATTTCTAGTACATCCCGTCAGTGCAAACCAATAACTGCTGGGAATGAGTAAATTCATAGTCCCATAATTAGTTCATTTTTTCATCAAGAGGTCATACAACGATGGCTAAAGGCAAATATATATCTAAAGACATTTGCAATCAGATTTTTGCTCAGCATCAGAAAGGAACTATGGACAGACCTAGATTAAACCATATAAATATTTCGTTCAAGACCGTTGGGCCAATTACCCGTAAGAGGAAGGGCCACAACCCTCCCATCAACAGGGAACTCTTCACAAGATTTCTGCCCAGGGACTACGAAAGATGGTCCTTGAAATCTCTCCAAAGTCTTGAACGCAAATATCACAGTTGTTACAGAGTTAACATTTGGCATTGCAATTCCGTGCGTTAAACCGAGGAAGAAGCAAACTGATAGGTTCACCAATTAGTATTCCCAAGTTCACCCTTCAATTATGGAGGCATCTGAGATCAAATCCTTATATTGCAAGAGAATCCACACGCACTTACGGTCAGATGATTCTGAAGACCCCGGTGTCCCTTTTGCGAATATATTCATAAGATTTAAACAACATGCATAACAGAAGTTCAAACATTATTTAGAGTCTCATAACAATTAGTCTCAGTTCTCAAAACTATTGTTGGTCTGTCGAATCCTCCCGCGAGAAGTTGATGCGGACCATCTTGAGAAGCCACGTTTCCCAAAACAAATCCAGTTCCCAAGAGCCTGTTGTAAACCATCTTCAGAGTTTGATGCTTCCCACAACAATTTACCGTTCTCTTGCTGTGAACCATAGTCTCGAAAAGTCCAGGTAAGAAGGAGAAGTGACCTCCAAAGGTGTTTTGGTTAACTTTGGAGCGAGAACTTCTTTTGCAAGAGATGTATTAAAATGCCTTGTATTAATGTCACATATATAATAATGATGAACCTAACTTTCCTAATAAGCAAAGCGTTCATATGTGTAATGTTTAATATCCAAAAAAAGTAAAGCATTCTTCATTGCAAACACATATATATAAAATGATTATATTACAAGCAAATTTATAACAATGATAAACCTGACACAAACATTCAGAAAACACCTGAAATATCATTTTTCAAAGACACCGAGCGAGTGGTAACCACGAGAAATAAAATCAACATCAAGATGGAGAATGCTCGATCGGTCTGGATCTCGGACTGGAGGGAGAAGATTCCTCTGGATGCCAACATGATTAAAACCAAAGCCAAGATCTTTACGATAGTTTAGCTCCTGGCATACGTTAACTTCAATTTTACATTCACACGGATGTTTTTTTTGTTCTGTTTGTGGATTTATTGCAATCAAGAGTTGGTTTGAAAAGTTTAAGAAGAGAAGATTTACAAAGTGTTGGTTTTGCTGTATGTGGAATCTTCCTCGGCAGACCCAAAAGGTAGCAAAACGTTACGACGAGGAATAGTTACCTCACATAATTGTGACAGACAGACACACACGGACAGATAGACATGCACAGACAGACAGACAAATGCAGACAGACAGACGCAGACACAGACAGACACACGCAGACAGACACAGACAGACAGACGCAGACAGACAGACAGAGACGGACAGAGACAGACAGACGGACAGAGACGGACAGAGACGGACAGAGACGGATAGAGACGGACAGAGACGGACAGAGACGGACAAAGACGGATAGAGACGGAAGGAAGGAAGGACAGACAAACATGGAAGGACAGACGGAAGAACGGACAGAGACTGACGGATGGAAGGACTCACGGAAGGACTGACGGACGGAGAGAGACTGTTTGACAGAGATGGAAGGACAGGGACGGAGAGAAAGGGACGGACAGAGACGGCCGGACAGAGACAGACGAACAGAGACGGACGGACGGACAGGCAGACGGACGGATGGACAGGCAGACGGACGGATGGACAGAGACGGACAGACACGGACGGACAGACGGACAGGCAGACGGACGGATGGACAGAGACGTCGAATGGACGGACTGAGACGGACAGGCGGACAGAGACGGGTGGGCCGACAGGTAACGGGCGGGCGGACAGATACGGGCGGGCGGACAGATACGGGCGGGCGGGCAGATACGGGCGGACGCATGGACAGAAACGGACGGACACGGACGGACGGACAGACAGAAACTGGCGGACGGGCGGACGCATGGACAGAAACGGACGGACACGGACGGACGGACAGACAGAAACTGGCGGACGGGCGGACGCATGGACAGAAACGGGCGGGCGGACAGAGACGGGCGGGCGGACAGAGACGGGCGGGCGGACAGAGACGAGCGGACGGACAGGCAGACGGACGGATGGACAGAGACGGACAGACACGGACGGACAGACGGACGGACAGGCAGACGGACGGATGGACAGAGACGTCGAATGGACGGACTGAGACGGACAGGCGGACAGAGACGTGTGGGCCGACAGGTAACGGGCGGGCGGACAGATACGGGCGGGCGGATAGATACGGGCGGGCGGGCAGATACGGGCGGACGGACAGACAGAAACTGGCGGACGGGCGGACGGACAGACAGAAACTGGCGGACGGGGGGACGCATGGACAGAAATGGACGGATACGGACGGACGGACAGACAGAAACTGGCGGACGGGCGGACGCATGGACAGAAACGGGCGGGCGGACAGAGACGGGCGGACAGAGACGGGCGGGCGGACAGAGACGGGCGGGCGGACAGAGACGGGCGGGCGGACAGAGACGAGCGGACGGACAGACAGAAACTGGCGGACGGGCGGACGCATGGACAGAAACGGACGGACACGGACGGACGGACACGGACAGACGGACACGGACGGACGGACACGGACGGACACGGACGGACACGGACGGACACGGACGGACACGGACGGACACGGACGGACACGGACGGACACGGACGGACACGGACGGACACGGACGGACACGGACGGACACGGACGGACACGGACGGACACGGACGGACACGGACGGACGGACACGGAGGGACACGGAGGGACACGGAGGGACACGGAGGGACACGGAGGGACACGGACGGACACGGACGGACGGACACGGACGGACGGACACGGACGGACGGACACGGACGGACGGACACGGACGGACGGACAAGGACGGACAAGGACGGACACGGACGGACGGACACGGACGGACGGACGGACACGGACGGACACGGACGGACACGGACGGACACGGACGGACGGACACGGACGGACGGACACGGACGGACACGGACGGACGGACGGACACGGACGGACGGACACGGACGGACGGACACGGACGGACGGACACGGACGGACGGACACGGACGGACGGACACGGACGGACGGACACGGACGGACGGACACGGACGGACGGACACGGACGGACGGACGGACACGGACGGACGGACGGACGGACGGACACGGACGGACGGACGGACGGACGGACACGGACGGACGGACGGACGGACGGACACGGACGGACAGACACGGACGGACGGACACGGACGGACGGACACGGACGGACACGGACGGACACGGACGGACGGACACGGACGGACGGACACGGACGGACACGGACGGACGGACACGGACGGACGGACACGGACGGACGGACACGGACGGACACGGACGGACGGACACGGACGGACGGACACGGACGGACGGACGGACACGGACGGACACGGACGGACGGACGGACACGGACGGACGGACACGGACGGACGGACGGACACGGACGGACAGACACGGAAATCCATTAGAATATGTACATCCGATTTACATTTTACCTTATTTTACACAACTGTCTTTCTCACTTCTCATGCTCGATCAAATGACTTTTCTGCTGAATGTGACACTTGAGATAGTCAAGTTTCCATTATATGCAATATTTTTCCATGACTTTGCTTTGATTTATTTAATAAGGAATAGCACGTATTAATGAATGTATTTATATTCATGTTAATGAACATATATATGAAAGATTGTAGCCAAGGGCTAATTTCCATTTATAGTCCATCGTGTAGGTCAGTGGTTTTCAAAGTGGGCGGTACCGCCCCCCGGGGGGTGGTGTGAACTTTCAGGGGGGCGCTGACGAATAAACAGGCGAATGGGGGGCGTTGAAATAGTGAAGGGGGCGATGGAGCAATTACAGTAAAATGTGACGTTGGTGTTTGTAGAAAGACCGGAAAAATTGATTGTCTGTAATAAAAAGTCGACAAAAAACAAGCTTTATTGAAACAAGAAACGTTGTCTGCTCGAGCGCTCACGAGCAGCGCGCATATACCGTATATCACTAATTGTCGCGAGTTTATCGTCGATGCAGGCGACTGGGGAAACCACCACCATCCAGTCAGCCGCAGAGGAGCACACAATAGCGCGCCGGCAACGCTTAACCACAGACGTATGCGCACAGCGACCGGCTTAATGCATCAGCTATCAATTTTTATGATTCGAGTTGAACTGCGCATTGGTCTATTAAAAGAAACGAAATTAGCGAATAATATCTGAGGCACCTGTCTTCTATTTATTTAAGCTTCGTTCGTTGGAAAGGGGTAAAGAGGGGGGCGTTGGCATTTTGGCCCGGCGGTGAAGGGGGCGGTGGCCAAAAAAGTTTGAAAATCACTGGTGTAGGTTGAAGACAAACGATCACATACCAGACACACAACCACACACACAGTAGATTTAGACAGTTCTCACCCGATTTCACCGCTTGTTCTTCTATTTGCACAGTAAAATAAAAAGGAATGTATTAAGGAATATTAAAATGTAATTTAAAAAAAATGATAGAAGGGCTGTAAAACACGAAAAACAAGAGTGGACAGAGCTACTGCCACTGGCTGCCGCGTAAATGGCGCAAT
>NW_027551625.1:0-200073 GCF_051989575.1 Stigmatopora nigra
TCAGAGACACAAATGACATAGTGTAATATCATCAAATTTTATAATTTAATAAGTTTTTCATTTGGCATCATTCTAATGGCTAGATATTAAGTTATAATGAAAACTATGATACTTGGCCAAAACGTGATTTTCAGCGCATGAAACGCACGTTAAGCCAATAAAAACTGAAATGTTCCCCTGCTGCGAAACAAACTGTCAGAGACACATAGTTACTGTGTATATAGTGTATAATTGTCCAATTCAAGTAAGTTTTTCATTTGGCATCATTCTAAGTGATATAAATTAAGTTATAGTGAAAATTATGATACTTGGCCAAAACGTGATTTTCAGCGCATGAAACGCACGTTAAGGCAATAAAAACTGAAATATTCCCCTGCTGCGAAACAAACTGTCAGAGACATATAGTTACTGTGTATATAGTGTATTATCGTCCAATTCAAGTAAGTTTTTCATTTAGCATCATTCTAAGTGATAGAAATTAAGTTATAGTGAAAACTATCATACTCGGCCAAAACATGATTTTCAGCGCATGAAACGCACGTTAGCAATAAAAACTGAAATGTCCCCCTGCTGCGAAACAAACTGTCAGACACACATAGTTACTGTGTATATAGTGTAAAATAGTCCAATTCAAGTAAGTTTTGCATTTAGCATCATTCTAAGTGATAGAAATTAAGTTATAGTGAAAACTATGATACTTGGCCAAAACGTGATTTTCAGCGCATGAAACGCACGTTAAGGCAATAAAAACTGAAATGTTCCCCTGCTGCGAAACAAACTGTCAGAGACACATAGTTACTGTGTATATAGTGTATTATTGTCCAATTCAAGTAAGTTTTTCATTTGGCATCATTCTAAGTGATAGAAATTAAGTTATAGTGAAAATTATGATACTTGGCCAAAACGTGATTTTCAGCGCATGAAACGCACGTTAAGGCAATAAAACCTGAAATGTTCCCCTGCTGCGAAACAAACTGCCAGAGGCACATAGTTACTGTGTCTATAGTGTAAAATCATCCAATTCAAGTAAGTATTGCATTTAGCATCATTCTAAGTGCTAGAAATTAAGTTATAGTGAAAACTATGATACTTGGCCAAAACGTGATTTTCAGCGCATGAAACGCACGTTAAGGCAATAAAAACTGAAATGTTCCCCTGCTGCGAAACAAACTGTCAGAGGCACATAGTTACTGTGTCTATAGTGTAAAATCATCCAATTCAAGTAAGTATTGCATTTAGCATCATTCTAAGTGCTAGAAATTAAGTTATAGTGAAAACTATGATACTTGGCCAAAACGTGATTTTCAGCGCATGAAACGCACGTTAAGGCAATAAAAACTGAAATGTTCCCCTGCTGCGAAACAAACACTCAGAGGCACATAGTTACTGTGTATATAGTGTATAATTGTCCAATTCAAGTAAGTTTTTCATTTTGCATCATTCTAAATGCTAGAAATTAAGTTATAGTGAAAACTATGATACTTGGCCAAAACGTGATTTTCAGCGCATGAAATGCACATTAAGGCAATAAAAACTGAAATGTTCCCCCGCTGCGAAACAAACTGTCAGTGACACATAGTTACTGTGTATATAGTGTATAATCATCCAAATTAAGTAGGTTTTTCATTTGATATCTTTCTAAGTGATGAAAGTTAGGGTTAGGGTTAGGGTTAGGTTAAGTTATAGTGAAAACTATGATACTTGGCCAAAACATGATTTTCAGCGCATGAAACGCACATTAGGGCAAAAAAACTGAAATGTTTGTTAGGTCTGAAAATACAACTTCAGGAGCAGGCTAAGAAAGAGTGAGATAAATTTAAATAGAAAATATGTATGACCAGACTGCAAAGTGGACAGATAGTTCCTACAGTGGGCTCCTGTTCACTGCGATGTTACTGCAACTCTAGTCGAATGACCAGTGAGTGTGTCTTAAATACAGGCAAAACTGACAGTTGTCCCTAAGACTTTGGACAGATACGTTTCAGTCATTTGCAGGGCAACAAGTAATTGATTAGTGTCGGGCCTGGAATCTGTAGTCAATGGTTTCCAGACGTAGGGTGTTCTTTGCTGTTCCTACCCTGGGGAATACCGCCATCATGATTTTGGAGGAGACTGACCAGTGTTTGTATTAGAGGGGGACATCCGAGCCCCAAACTGAATCATGGGGGAAGAAATCAAAGCTCCGTCGTTGACGCCTGGTGGGTAGATGTGGGTTGGCGTCGACAGTTGGAATCGAGTCTGCTGTTAGAACGTACG
Source organism: Stigmatopora nigra (assembly GCF_051989575.1). Taxonomy (NCBI): domain Eukaryota; kingdom Metazoa; phylum Chordata; class Actinopteri; order Syngnathiformes; family Syngnathidae; genus Stigmatopora; species Stigmatopora nigra. The sequence continues at coordinate 2,257 of NW_027551625.1, forward strand.
TGTGGTCGGATGCAGATGTAGGGACACAGAGCCCAGTTGTATTGGTGGGGATGATCATATACACTTGCCATTCGCAGAGCCACCATATTTGGTCCAGTACTGTCCATGATTGGGAAGGAATGTGTCTGATCTCGGCGCACCTGGTGACGTGAACTTGGTCCAAAGGGGTCTTCGGATCCGGTCCGCTGAAGTTGAAACAGGATGGATAACAGTCTGTTCGGTTGTTGCACTGGACATACGTTGCGGTATTGACTGTAGCTGCTAATGGTACTGCGACCATGGTATGTAGGCGGTCGAGCTTTGCTGGAAGGATTCTCTCAGATTACCCAGGATACAGTTGTAGGTGAGGTTGGCGAGTTCTTCGTTCTGTCGGTTGGACCATAGCTGTGGTTGGGCTACGGCAGTAGGCATGAGGGAACAGACATAACAACTCATTGGTTGTGGCGCGGGCTGTGAGTGCGGTGTATCTGTACCAACTGTTCCTCATCATCAGGTTGTAGTCGTTTTCTTCCTGTGTTTGGACATGGGCGAGAATAAGGTGTATCTACTCAGGCTTAGGTGTTCCTGCCGGACGGATTTTGAGTAGGCGTGTGGCGGATGGTTGTACGAAGGGGTTCACACCAATCACTTTGGGGACCATGGCTGGACTAGTAGTGCGGATGGTGATAGTAAAGAGGGGGCCTTTTCCTGGTCGGTCCGGTCGGAGGCATAGGTTGATGCAGCCTTTTTTTTGGATATTGGTCGTAAGGTCTAGCATATGTTTACCATCTTTGATGGTGGTGGCTAACTTGGTGAAGTTAGCGGTCATGGTGGTAGCTTCTTTGGAAAGGGGCCATGTGATGGTTTTGTAGCCTGTATGGAGGAGGACCTGGTCCAAGGTGTCTGGCCAGACCACTCAGACTCTGGGAGCTTGTAGGTACCAATAAAAATAACTGGAGTCAGTCCTGTGTAATCCCAAGTGAGTAAGCTGTAGGCTGAGCAAAGGGACTTGAACGACGATTGGTGTCTTGGTTGATGGGATGCAGATCTGGGGGCCCCTGATCGTTTCCTGAACCAGCTAGTGGGGCATTCTCCTCCAGTGGGAGTGTACCAAGGTTCTGGTACGTTCCCCCCATGTGGTTGAACACAGAGCGGTGATGATGATGGCCAAAATCACACGGTGAGGTCCGTCCCAACGTGGAGAAGACCAGCACTTTCTTTTTATCACCTTGACGAGTACCAGGTCTCCTGGGGACAGGACCTCCTCTGTGGGAGACAGAGAAGATGTCGGCAGATTATTTTGCATTCATCACAGTTCTTTCTTGGAACATTTTGCATAACCACTTAGTGAGGGATTCTGTTTCCCTTTTCTCTTCTACCACCAGATCTTTTTCCCACATTGTTCAGTGGAAGGGTCTGTCTTTCACTGCCTCAAATGGTGTGCATCCCTGTGCTGTTGGAATGATTCTCATGTACGTTTCTACCAGGCTCAGGCATTCTTGCCATGGTTTTCCTGTATCTTCCATGGTTTTTCTGAGTCTGAGTTTTACTGTTCTAATGGTTTGTTCGTTGAGTCCAGCACTTTGGTTCAGTTTGATGAAATCCATGTTCAGAAGCTCGAAGGGATATGTTCCTGTTTGCCTTGTTCCATGCTTGGGTCGTTCATTGCCTTGAGAGTTGTGTCTACAGCAGTTTAGACAGTTTCTGCAAAAAAATTGAAGTAAGTTTGGAGACCTCTGGGAACATGCATTGTTTGTTGTACTGTACTGATCATCCCTTCTGTTGAGACATGGCTCCTCCCATGGCTCAATTTGGCAATTACTTCAAACAATGATCGTGGGACGCATGGCTTGTTTTCTACTGCATAGAGTCCGTTCTTGTGTTGAGTGGCTCCTTTTGTTTCCCATTGCAGTTTCTCTTTTTCTGGGGCATGATTTTACATTTCTCTTAGGAATTCAGCAGGGATTGGGCTGTGTCTTTCCACCGTCACGTCTTGTTCTAGGAATAGTCTACATGCCTCTGTCAGTGCCACTATTTCTGCGGCTTGTGCAGACCAGTCGCCGGGGAGTCGTCCTGTCTTGAGGTTGTCTTTTTGAGTCACCACGGCATATACGTTGTGTTTTTCTCCATCCAGGGTTTTTGATGATGATCCATCCCCATAGGCAATGTGTCCGGGGGGCAATGGGTTGTCCATTAGGTCAGTTGCATATACGTGGTTAATTATGATTCGTTGAGTGGGCAACTGTGAGAATTGGTTTAACCACTTGTCGTCCGGTCTCCCATGAACTTCAGGGTGACATGTAATGGCCATGTTTGTTGTTCCTGTCCTGGGGCTGCTGGGCAGATATCTTCAGACTGTTCTCTTAGACTTTCAGCTACCTTGGCAGAATCATTCCCGACAATGTCGAGAGAGTAGAAGCTGTTAGATGTGGTGGTGTGGAAGATATTTTTGGTCTGTAATTCCCTGGGTCGGAGGCCATTTTGGGTGGCCACTAGGCTTAGCCCAAGCTGGGCCATGATATCTCGTCCCGGTAACTCTCCGATTTTCATTTTGCAGTCTGACAATAAACCCATCCCTTTTGTTGCTTTCTGACCCATATTAATCACTTACTTAATAGTTTAAACAACAATTATTTTCTAAATTACCCGAAATTGATCTCCACTTTGTGATTAACCCAATATCTCTGAACACACAAAGACCAAAAGTCCCTGACTTTGTCTTAGTTAAGTCCCTGACTCTATTAACAGACCAAGACTATAATGCCTTTGCTAATTCTTGTTCTACTTTCACTGGTCCCGGACCAATTGGTTTATTACCAGACTGCAAAGTGGACAGTGAGAGTTCCTACAGTAGGGTCCTGTTCAACGCGATGTTCCTGAAACTCTAGTCGAATGACCAGTGTGTGTGTCTTAAATACAGGAAAAACTGACAGTTGTCACTAGGACTTTGGACAGATACATTTCAGTCATTTTCAGGGCAAAAAGTAATTGATCAGTGTCAGACAGTTGAATATTTGTGCTGACATGTCACCCCAATCACAAGACTAAGATTGTTTATTCAGTCAGACAGTTGGGTGTTTATGCTGCTATGTCAGCCGTAAGGATGACTACAATGCTGTTATACTCACAAAAACTTATACAATATGAACAAGCATTTGCAAAGATACTTTGTCTAATCTTACATATTCCCCTGCTGCCAAAAAAACTGTCAGAGACACATAGTTACTGTGTATATAGTGTAAAATCGTCCAATTCAAGTAAGTTATCCATTTGGCATTATTCTCATTGCTAAAAATTAAGTTACAATGAAAACAATCATACTTGGCCAAAACGTGATTTTCAGGGTATGAAAAGTACATTAAGGCAATAAAAACTGAAAAGTTCCCCTGCTGCCAAACAAACTGTCAGAGACACATAGTTCCTGTGTATATAGTGTAAAATCGTCCTATCCATGTAAGTCTTTCATTGGCATCATTCTAGGTGATTCTGGAGCTATTTCCCACCATAAAAAGTGTCCAAAACAGGCATTTTGCGATTAAAATAGTGGTTGTATTAGAACCAGGCCCAGGCGATTCTGGTTGGTGTTTTTACCCTGAAATTGTGTCCAATGATGATAAGGATGTATTTTTGATTATTCTGTATAAAAATAATCCTCTAGGGATGTTCAGAAGTTTTGTTACGCCCGAATCAATGACCTCAATTTGGGCACTTTATTTACAAGTGGTGGTTTTTAAGAACCAGGCCCAGTCGGTTCTGGTTGGTGCTTTTACCCAGATATAGTATCCATTGTGTGGGTAAATGTATTTTCACTATTCTGTCTAAAAATAAAGATCCAGGACAGTTCCGGGGCTATTTCCCTCCATAAATAGTGTCCAAAACATGCATTTTGCGATACAAAATAGTGGCTGCATTATAACAGGGTCCAGTCGGTTCTGGTGGGTGTTTGTATACGAAACTTGTGTCCAATTATGATGGGGATGTATACTTGACTATTCTGTATAGAAGTAATCATCTAGCGATGTTCAGAAGTTCTGTTATGCCCGAATGAATTACTTTCATTTGGTCACTTTATTTACAAGTGGTGGTTTAGAAACAGGCCCAGTCGGTTTTGGTTGGTGCTTTTACCCAGAATTTGTGTTTATTGTGTGAGTGGATGTATTTTCACTATTTTGTATAACAATAATGATCCAGGATGATTCTGGAGCTATTTCCCACCACAAACAGTGTCCAAAACAGGCATTTTGCGGTTAAAGTAGTGGTTGTATTAGAACCACGCCCAGTCGGTTCTGGTTCGTGTTTTTACCCAGAAATTGTGTCCAATGATTATGGGGATGTATTTTTTATTATTCTTTATAAAAAAAATATTCTAGGGATGTTCAGAAGTTCTGTTATGCCCTAATCAATGACCTCAATTTGGGCACTTTATTTACAAGTGGTTGTTTAGAACCAGGCGCAGTCGGTTCTGGTTGGTGCTTTACCCACAATTAGTGTCGATTGTGTGGGTTTGATGTATTTTCACTATTCTCTGTAAGAATAAAGATCCAGGGATGTTCTGAGACTATTTCCCACCAGAAATAGTGTCAAAAACATGCATTTTGCGACAAAAATAGTGGTTGTATTAGAACCAGGCCCAGTCGGTTCTGGTTTGTGTATACTCCCTTAACGTGTGTCCAATAGGAACGGGGTTGTACTTTTGACTATTCTGTATAAAAATTATCATCTAGGGATGTTCAGAAGTTCTTCTATGCCCGAATAAATGACCTCCATTTGGGCACTTTATTTTGCATGTTGGTTGTAGTAGAACCAAGCCCAGTCGGTTCTGGTTGGTGCTTTTACCCAGAGTTAGTGTTGATTGTGTAGGTGGATGTATTTTCACTATTCTGTCTAAAAATAAAGATCCAGGATGGTTCTAGGGGTATTTACTACCATAAATAGTCTCCAAAACATGCATTTTGTGATAAAAAATAGTAGTTGAAAAAATGAAAAAATGAAAATCAGACATAGGCATTGTCGTCATCATTGACTTGACAAAAAGCCTAGTAGTCATCATACCCTCAGCAGCGTATGACGAAATTGTATAGTGCTTCTCCACAAGTTCGTCTTCCCAGGCCAGACACATTTATGACATTTATTTATGACATATTCATACTTGTTAGCTCTCCGCCTTGAGCGCCATTTTGCGGCGACTGCAAGATGCCTCACCGATGCCAACAAGAATAAGGTGGATCACTTACCTCTCAGTCTTTATACTTACCCTCCCTCAGTCAGCCTTTGGAAGGCAGATCTGCGCCAAACGACCTTCCTGTTACTTCATTTCGACTTGACTTAATTTCATAGTAGGGATATGTGTAGTCGTCACGTCACGTGTTGCTGCAGGTTCAGAGACCTGATGGCTGTTGGGAAAAAGCTGTCCTTGAGCCTGTTTGTCCGTGCTTTGTAGGACCTGTAGCGTCTGCCAGATGGAAGCAACTGGAACAGGCCGTGTCCAGGGTGGTATGGGTCTCCAACAATGGACCCGGCTCTTCTAAGGTATCGGGGGTTGGCAATGTCTTCTAGTGATGGCAGAGAGCAGCCGACGATCTTCTGGGCAGTGTTTATCACCCTCTGTATGGCTTTTTTGTCTGCTGCCGTGCTTCCGGTATACCACACTGTAATGCCGTAAGTCAGGATGCTCTCCACAGTGGCTCTGTAGAAGGTTGCCAGAAGCTTGGTGTCCAATTTGTCCCTTCTCAGTACCCTGAGAAAGTGGAGTCGTTTCTGGGCCTTCTTTACTAACACTGTGGTGTTTGTGGACCAGGAGAGCCTATCCGTGACGTGGACTCCCAGAAATTTGAAGGATTGGACCCTGTCTACACATACTCCGTTAATGAGGAGTGGGGCCAGGTCTGTGCTGCGCTTGCGAAAGTCCAGGATTATTTCTTTAGTCTTTGCGGTATTTAGTGTAAGATTGTTCGCCGAGCACCAAGAAGACAGTTCGTCGACCTCGTCTCTGTAAGCTGACTCATCCCCGCCTGAGATGAGTCCGATCACAGTGGTGTCATCGGCGAATTTGATGATAGAGTTTGACTGGTGGGCTGGTGTGCAGTCGTATGTGTACAAGGAGTACAGGACAGGACTCAGTACACAGCCTTGTGGTGAGCCAGTGTTCAGTGTAATGGCGGAAGAGAGGTGTGGACCCATTCTGACAGTTTGTGGTCGACCAGTCAAGAAGTTCTTTACCCAGCAGCAGATTGAAGAGGATAGTCCAAGGTGGTAGAGTTTGTCCTTCAGGATGTCCGGCTTGATGGTGTTAAAGGCTGAGCTATAGTCTATGAAAAGCATCGTCACATAGTTCCCCCGGTGCTCCAGGTGGCTCAGTGCTGTGTGAAGAGCCACAGCGATAGCATCCTCAGTGGACCTGTTTTCTCTATAAGCAAACTGGTGAGGGTCAACTGAGGGGGGGATTGTCCTTCTGATGTGTCGGGCCACCAACTTTTCAAAGCACTTCATGATCACAGGCGTGAGAGCAACAGGCCTGTAATCGTTCAAGCTGCAGATGGTTGGCCTTTTTGGGGACAGGAATGATGGTGGCAGATTTTAGGCAGGCAGGAACGATGGATAGTTGCATTATAACTGGGTAGTCTCGGTTCTGGTTGCTGTTTATATCCGAAACTTGTGTCCAAAGAGGATGGGGATGTATATTTTACTATTCTGTTTAAAAATAATCATGTAGGGATGTTTTGGGGCTTTTTTTACACAAGAATCAAAAACCTCCAATGGATCTTTATTTTGCACGGTGGTTGAATTAGAACCGGGCCCAGTCGGTTCTGGTTGCCGCTTTTACCCAGATTTAGTGTCAATTGTGTGGATGGATGCATTTTCACTATTATGTGTAAAATTAAAGATGCAGGGATGTTCTGGGAATATTTCACACCGTCAATAGTGTCCAAAACATTTTGCGATAAAAATAGTGGTTGTATTAGAACAAGGCCCAATCGGTTCTGGTTGGTGTATTTACCCAGAATTTGTGTTGATTGAGTGGGTGGATGTAGTTTCACTATTTTCTATAAAAATAATGTTTCCCACCATAAACATTGTCCAAAACAGGCATTTTGCGATTAAAAAAGAGGTCGTATTAGAACCAGGCCCAGTCGGTTCTGGTTGGTGCTTCTACCCATAATTAGTGTTGAATGTGTAGATGGATGTATTTTCACTATTCTGTGTAAAAATAATGATCCAGGATGGTTCTGGAGCTATTTTCCCACCATAAACAGTGTCCAAAACAGGCATTCTGCGATTAAAATAGTGGTTGTATTAGAACCAGGCCCAGTCTGTTCTGGTTGGTGAATTTACCCGAAAAATTGTATCCATTGACGATGGGGATGTATTTTTGATTATTATGTATAAAAATAATCATCTAGGGATCTTCAGAAGTTCTGTTATTCCCGAATCAATGACCTCCATTTGGGCACATTATTGACGGAGCTCACGACCATGATCCAGTGTGTGGCTCAGATGTGTCCCTCAAACACAAATACTGGTCAGTCTCATCCAAAATCCTAATGGCTCAGTTCCCTTGAGTGGGAGCGGCAAGGAACGCCCTGCATTTGAAGACCATTGAAGGCAGGTTCCGGGCCTGTGTCGGCGCATCAGTCAGGCTGGGTAGCCGCTATGGCCCAGGTGATTTTCCAGGGCTGCCCTGCTCTTGACGGAGTGGCCACCCAGCGGGGCTGTGTGTGTTTCATGGTGGGAGACTCGTGCTGCCCCTTCATCCCTGCCGGCATGTCCTGCTCGGTCCATGATGCCCTGCAGGCTATTAGGAACATGCAGAGAGCTGTGACCGGAGATCCGGTTCCACAACGAGGATGGCTTGACTGGTTCTTCTCTGGCTCATGGAAACAGCCACTTCAATATTTCAATATTTTCACAGACACAAAAGGAGGGAATTGTGGGATGGACTGGCTAACTGGCTTAATAATTGTTTATTCTTGTCGCACCATGTGGTCATACTGGTTTAACTTTGTTTTTTAAGATCGTAGAATGCAAGGTAGACTAGCCAAACTGGTTTTACAATTGAATTAAAAGATGGTGGAATGTAAGAAAGACTAACTAGTTGGCCTTGCAATTGTTTGTTCGCCTCGAGAAATATAAGAAAGGCTGGCTAACAGGGTTTGCAATTTTTTCCTTGTATTGTGCGATGAAAAGAGGTTCAACTTCAGGAGTAACTGTCACTCTCCAGGTCATCTAGGGTCAAGTGCACACTTGAAAACTTTCATATTCGACCAAAACGTGCTTATAAGCACATAAAAAGCACATTTGGTGGTACGCGGGAAGAACGGCAGCAGACAAAAAGGCTATTTAGAAAGGTATCACCACTACGCAGAAGAACGTCGGCTACTCTGCCCTCACCGGAAGACATTGCCAGCCCTCGTTACCGCAGAGCCAGGGACATGATCAGGGACCCATGCCACCCTGGTCACAATCGGTTCCAGCTGCTGCTCTCTGGCAGACAGACGCTGTTAGTTTCCCACATCCGTTGGGACTCTAAACTTGGGGTAACACAACACAATCCCTTCTGTGTAATAACTTCGGGTGAGGTAATATGAATAGATATTAGGTACAAGGTGATCTGACACCTACATGCTGAATGAAGGTAAGTGAAAGACAGTGAGAGGTAAGAGATCCACTCAAGGGGTGGTGATGCAATGTATCCATAAAGGCAGAATTGTAAATTAAGAGTCTGGAGTCATAACTTGTAAAACTGTGTAAAAATGTCAGAGACACAAATGACATAGTGTAATATCATCAAATTTTATAATTTAATAAGTTTTTCATTTGGCATCATTCTAATGGCTAGATATTAAGTTATAATGAAAACTATGATACTTGGCCAAAACGTGATTTTCAGCGCATGAAACGCACGTTAAGCCAATAAAAACTGAAATGTTCCCCTGCTGCGAAACAAACTGTCAGAGACACATAGTTACTGTGTATATAGTGTATAATTGTCCAATTCAAGTAAGTTTTTCATTTGGCATCATTCTAAGTGATATAAATTAAGTTATAGTGAAAATTATGATACTTGGCCAAAACGTGATTTTCAGCGCATGAAACGCACGTTAAGGCAATAAAAACTGAAATATTCCCCTGCTGCAAAACAAACTGTCAGAGACATATAGTTACTGTGTATATAGTGTATTATCGTCCAATTCAAGTAAGTATTGCATTTAGCATCATTCTAAGTGCTAGAAATTAAGTTATAGTGAAAACTATGATACTTGGCCAAAACGTGATTTTCAGCGCATGAAACGCACGTTAAGGCAATAAAAACTGAAATGTTCCCCTGCTGCGAAACAAACTGTCAGAGGCACATAGTTACTGTGTCTATAGTGTAAAATCATCCAATTCAAGTAAGTATTGCATTTAGCATCATTCTAAGTGCTAGAAATTAAGTTATAGTGAAAACTATGATACTTGGCCAAAACGTGATTTTCAGCGCATGAAACGCACGTTAAGGCAATAAAAACTGAAATGTTCCCCTGCTGCGAAACAAACACTCAGAGGCACATAGTTACTGTGTATATAGTGTATAATTGTCCAATTCAAGTAAGTTTTTCATTTTGCATCATTCTAAATGCTAGAAATTAAGTTATAGTTAAAACTATGATACTTGGCCAAAACGTGATTTTCAGCGCATGAAATGCACATTAAGGCAATAAAAACTGAAATGTTCCCCCGCTGCGAAACAAACTGTCAGTGACACATAGTTACTGTGTATATAGTGTATAATCATCCAAATTAAGTAGGTTTTTCATTTGATATCTTTCTAAGTGATGAAAGTTAGGGTTAGGGTTAGGGTTAGGTTAAGTTATAGTGAAAACTATGATACTTGGCCAAAACATGATTTTCAGCGCATGAAACGCACATTAGGGCAAAAAAACTGAAATGTTTGTTAGGTCTGAAAATACAACTTCAGGAGCAGGCTAAGAAAGAGTGAGATAAATTTAAATAGAAAATATGTATGACCAGACTGCAAAGTGGACAGAGAGTTCCTACAGTGGGCTCCTGTTCACTGCGATGTTACTGCAACTCTAGTCGAATGACCAGTGAGTGTGTCTTAAATACAGGCAAAACTGACAGTTGTGCCTAAGACTTTGGACAGATACGTTTCAGTCATTTGCAGGGCAACAAGTAATTGATTAGTGTCGGGCCTGGAATCTGTAGTCAATGGTTTCCAGACGTAGGGTGTTCTTCGCTGTTCCTACCCTGGGGAATACCGCCATCATGATTTTGGAGGAGACTGACCAGTGTTTGTATTAGAGGGGGACATCCGAGCCCCAAACTGAATCATGGGGGAAGAAATCAAAGCTCCGTCGTTGACGCCTGGTGGGTAGATGTGGGTTGGCGTCGACAGTTGGAATCGAGTCTGCTGTTAGAACGTACGTGTGGTCGGATGCAGATGTAGGGACACAGACCCCAGTTGTATTGGTGGGGATGATCATATACACTTGCCATTCGCAGAGCCACCATATTTGGTCCAGTACTGTCCATGATTGGGAAGGAATGTGTCTGATCTCGGCGCACCTGGTGACGTGAACTTGGTCCAAAGGGGTCTTCGGATCCGGTCCGCTGAAGTTGAAACAGGATGGATAACAGTCTGTTCGGTTGTTGCACTGGACATACGTTGCGGTATTGACTGTAGCTGCTAATGGTACTGCGACCATGGTATGTAGGCGGTCGAGCTTTGCTGGAAGGATTCTCTCAGATTACCCAGGATACAGTTGTAGGTGAGGTTGGCGAGTTCTTCGTTCTGTCGGTTGGACCATAGCTGTGGTTGGGCTACGGCAGTAGGCATGAGGGAACAGACATAACAACTCATTGGTTGTGGCGCGGGCTGTGAGTGCGGTGTATCTGTACCAACTGTTCCTCATCATCAGGTTGTAGTCGTTTTCTTCTTGTGTTTGGACATGGGCGAGAATAAGGTGTATCTACTCAGGCTTAGGTGTTCCTGCCGGACGGATTTTGAGTAGGCGTGTGGCGGATGGTTGTACGAAGGGGTTCACACCAATCACTTTGGGGACCATGGCTGGACTAGTAGTGCGGATGGTGATAGTAAAGAGGGGGCCTTTTCCTGGTCGGTCCGGTCGGAGGCATAGGTTGATGCAGCCTTTTTTTTGGATATTGGTCGTAAGGTCTAGCATATGTTTACCATCTTTGATGGTGGTGGCTAACTTGGTGAAGTTAGCGGTCATGGTGGTAGCTTCTTTGGAAAGGGGCCATGTGATGGTTTTGTAGCCTGTATGGAGGAGGACCTGGTCCAAGGTGTCTGGCCAGACCACTCAGACTCTGGGAGCTTGTAGGTACCAATAAAAATAACTGGAGTCAGTCCTGTGTAATCCCAAGTGAGTAAGCTGTAGGCTGAGCAAAGGGACTTGAACGACGATTGGTGTCTTGGTTGATGGGATGCAGATCTGGGGGCCCCTGATCGTTTCCTGAACCAGCTAGTGGGGCATTCTCCTCCAGTGGGAGTGTACCAAGGTTCTGGTACGTTCCCCCCATGTGGTTGAACACAGAGCGGTGATGATGATGGCCAAAATCACACGGTGAGGTCCGTCCCAACGTGGAGAAGACCAGCACTTTCTTTTTATCACCTTGACGAGTACCAGGTCTCCTGGGGACAGGACCTCCTCTGTGGGAGACAGAGAAGATGTCGGCAGATTATTTTGCATTCATCACAGTTCTTTCTTGGAACATTTTGCATAACCACTTAGTGAGGGATTCTGTTTCCCTTTTCTCTTCTACCACCAGATCTTTTTCCCACATTGTTCAGTGGAAGGGTCTGTCTTTCACTGCCTCAAATGGTGTGCATCCCTGTGCTGTTGGAATGATTCTCATGTACGTTTCTACCAGGCTCAGGCATTCTTGCCATGGTTTTCCTGTATCTTCCATGGTTTTTCTGAGTCTGAGTTTTACTGTTCTAATGGTTTGTTCGACGAGTCCAGCACTTTGGTTCAGTTTGATGAAATCCATGTTCAGAAGCTCGAAGGGATATGTTCCTGTTTGCCTTGTTCCATGCTTGGGTCGTTCATTGCCTTGAGAGTTGTGTCTACAGCAGTTTAGACAGTTTCTGCAAAAAAATTGAAGTAAGTTTGGAGACCTCTGGGAACATGCATTGTTTGTTGTACTGTACTGATCATCCCTTCTGTTGAGACATGGCTCCTCCCATGGCTCAATTTGGCAATTACTTCAAACAATGATCGTGGGACGCATGGCTTGTTTTCTACTGCATAGAGTCCGTTCTTGTGTTGAGTGGCTCCTTTTGTTTCCCATTGCAGTTTCTCTTTTTCTGGGGCATGATTTTGCATTTCTCTTAGGAATTCAGCAGGGATTGGGCTGTGTCTTTCCACCGTCACGTCTTGTTCTAGGAATAGTCTACATGCCTCTGTCAGTGCCACTATTTCTGCGGCTTGTGCAGACCAGTCGCCGGGGAGTCGTCCTGTCCTGAGGTTGTCTTTTTGAGTCACCACGGCATATACGTTGTGTTTTTCTCCATCCAGGGTTTTTGATGATGATCCATCCCCATAGGCAATGTGTCCGGGGGGCAATGGGTTGTCCATTAGGTCATTATGCATATACGTGGTTAATTATGATTCGTTGAGTGGTAAAGAATATGACATATTTTACTCATTCTTTTTACTATAGCTGTTTCATTTTGATATCATATTTTACTCATTCTTTTTAGTATAGCTGTTTCATTTTGATATCATATTTTACTCATTCTTTTTAGTATAGCTGTTTCATTTTGATATCACATTTTACTCATTCCTTTTGTTGTGGCGGTCTTGTTTTAGAGTCGCCACTGGTTCCCAACTCAAATACAATATGAACAGAAGGATGGGTCTGAGACTCCTCAACTATAATGTTAACAAAAGGCTCTTCCTGAGATTCTTATTTCAAGGTGGGATCCACACTGATAAGAGACCAGATGGAGGACTTCAAAGGGCAGAGGAACAAAGAGCAGGGCAGAGGGTCGGGACTTTATAGGACCAGCGGAGACAGAGGTCTGGATGATGTGGATTCAAGGCTGGAAGATGTGGAGCCCAGAGAAACCCCCCCTCACAGCAGCCCTGGACCAGCCCACATCTCATTATTAATCAGCGAATGAATATGCATTTTTGTTGGACTATAACTGGGCAAACGCGGGTTTGGACAATGTCTTTTCCATCCTCCGCTTTGGGACATCAACACTCAGCGGGCTTATTCTATGGGAGGGAGACCCGGAGCTCTGTATGAATCAATTTGAATGGAATAAATCATCTGTGGATAAACTCGCTCAACCCTGTTTTGTCTCCTCCGATGCTGAACACGCTCCATTGTTAGACTGGAGACTACAGAGTTAAGGAATTGGAGTCAGGTAAAACATTTATAGTCTAACAGTTTTGGTGACCCAGTCCGTGAGTCGGTTGCGTAGACAGATAGGGGTTAAGGCCGATAATTCCGTCCGTGAACCAGGGAGGAGACTGCGTAGACATATGGGTTAAGGCCAGCCGCGGACTCTAAAACACGTCGGCGAACGTGGAGTCGCGGTTATCGAAACACGTCAACGAACGTTGGAATAAATAAAAGTTAAACACGTCAGCGAACGTGGGAATAAGGAAAAGTTAAAACACGTCAGCGAACGTGGGAATAAGGAAAAGTTAACCACGTCAGCGAACGTGAGGGAGCGCCGGCGAGCGTGAGACCTTTCTCTTGGGACTTCTCCGACAGGCGCCTCATCAACTGAAAGGTAAGCAGAATACCTATTACTGAAACGTTAAAATTCTGCTATTGGATTTTTAAATCATGGAGAAGTGACTATAGAAAGGGGATATCGGGAATAGGAGATTCCGAAAAGGTTGTAATATATCTAGAGTCGGAATTAATGACGATCCCAGAACGGTCGTTTTGAGATAGAGAAAACGGTCGTATGAAACAAAGGAACAAGAGATTCCGGAAAGAGTTGTATGCAGGAGTTATTTTAAAGTCTTCAGCAGGGAAACGACTGGGTCCACAGATGTTTGATTCCTAGAATTGATTCTAAAAAAAAAAAAAAAAAAAAAAAAAAAGTAACAATAATTCCTAGAATTGAACATACTAAAATTCCAAATTTATCCGGAGACTTGATCTAGATTGAATTGGTGAAAATGGAAGGATGTGAGAGTGCGGGAGAATGTGGAGAATGGAATGAATTGACAATTTTGTATGCAGATGTGGAAGCACAGGTTCTGAGTGGTGTTCAAGTTAAAAAAAACAACCAAAAATAAGACGCGAGTTGGTGAAACAATTTAGTACTTTAAAAGAAAATGTACATTTTGTAGGTCAAAAGCATGAATGGAATATGAATAACTTGTCCATTGCTTTGCGGAAAGTAGAGCATGACGTCACAGCTAAGGAGGTGGAACTCCGAAGGAGAAAAGAGGAGGTGTGGAGGTGGAGGCGGGGGTCGATACTGAGAAAGGAGGAGGAGTTGAAACAGCATAGATTGGCAATACACAACCTGGTAATTGCGTCAATAGCTTTGGCTGCGGTGAGGGCCCCCACCTAGATCGAACCAACTTTGACTCTTGTACCTTCAGCGCCTCCACTGAATAATAAAGCTCCATTAAAACCTCACGGTATACCCATACAAGCACCAATAGTGACTTTAGGTGGACGATTGATCCTTGACGTTGAGAATGAGGAGGAAGCTATGTCCTCCGAGGCAAAAGGCCTCATAGGAAAAGCATGTAATCTCGAACACGCGAAAGATAGGACAGAACGATCCTGAGTTGACTTGACTGACCGAGAGGACAATGATGAAAAAGAAATGACCAAAGGGACTCGACAGAAAAATGAAATAAAGAAAGGTAGGAAAAAAGGAAAAGATGACTTGACTGACAATCTTATACTGTTTGAGGACGCGAATCGACAATCAGACTATAACTCAGATAATGATTCAGACATTGCAGGTGAACAGGAGAATGAGAGTGTGGACATGTATAAACAGGCTCTACCAGATTTGGGATCTCATTACGCCCTTCGCCCACGTAACAATGGGGCAAAAGAGACACCAGACAAGACTGCCGCGCCAAAACCAAAGCCCAGCGCAAAGCGGGTACAAGCTACATCTGGAGGTATGTATCCCCTCCGCCCTCAGGGAGCAGAAATGATATTTGAACCTCTTGGTCTTAGAGATGTGGCTACATTGGCTGACCAACTCCCTCCAATGGCAAATGGAGGAAGTACATGGCTGATGAAGTTTTTGGCCCTAATGAGCGGACAGAATTGTGCGCTTGGTGACATGAGACAGGCCATATCAGCTTCCTGCTCTCATCATCAATTACAAATGATAGAGGAGGAAGCAGAAACTATCAGGTACCCACACGAAACCCCATTGTCCCAGGTATCGGGCGCCTTATTTACGGCAATTAAAAATACCTTCCCAAGATCCCATGACATGGCTCCAACCGTGTTTCCATACATCGATGGAGTGGGAGGTCCGGTACACTATGAAAAGTGCATAAATGCCTGGATAGATAGTACCGGCCGACACCCATCGGGCAGATTAGATAATATCCTCTTATTCCGAACAGCTGTTGTCGAGGGTCTTCCAGAACCTGTGAAAAAGGAGTTGAAAAAGGACCCTGACTTGTTGACTGGTGATGAACCAAGGTTTAAACGTCACCTGTCTCACCATTGTAAGATGTATGACAACGAGAAGGTAAAAGAAAAAGCCGAGTCGCTAAATATGAATTCTGCTCTGGTAAAATTACAACTTTCCAAATTTTATAGTGAATCCAAAAAATCTAAACAGGAAAAGACAAACCAATCTGCCCAGATGTTCCAGGGCCATGGTCGGGCTCGAGATGGTGGTCAGTTCCATGATGGATACGGTGGTCGCAGGGGTGGTTTCTCTGGTGGCCGGGGAAAAGGGTACTCGAGACCGGGCCAACAAGACAACTGTTTTACATGTGGCCGTCCTGGACACTGGAGACATGAGTGTCCCAGTCAGCGACAGTACCCGCGGCAACCCCCAACACAACAGGGGGGGCCACCACATCAACAGCGGCCCACGCGCGGAGGAGCAAGAGGCACTGGCAGACCATGGCGGTCACAGCAGCCAGCTCAGTCAACTGGACAATATTACCAGGGTGGAGATGATCCTCACAGTCCATGGGATCCTCCACACTCCGAATAGGGGTGCCCGAGAGGCTCGGTAAGCAGGGGAACGGCAGACCCAATGCTTCATATGAGAATCAACGGCGTCCAAACATCAGCTTTGGTGGACACGGGAGCAACATACTCATCTTTGAACATGCCGCTCACAGCCGGTTGTCTCTCCTCTTCAACCATAACTTTGGTCGGCTTCTCGGGATCTCCTCAAGCTCTGCCTATTACCAGACCGCTGCAAACGGAAATACCCCACCTAAAACAGACTCTATTTCATTCCTACGTCCATTCACCCCAAACACCTGTGAATTTAATGGGAAGAGACTTGTTGATGTCTATTGGAGCTACCATCTTATGTGGGCCGGATGGCCTCACAGTGACTTTACCAAATGGTGCAAAGATTCCGTGTTCGCAACCAGTACGAACATGTGGACAATGGTTGATGTGTCCCTTGCAACAAGACACCGAGGTAGCAACAATCTATTGGTCATGTCTTGAGCCTGAAACTCCGGCCACTGGGGGACTGTTGTTTGTTTATCACCAGTGGAAATCATTCATTGATTCACTCCGGCCTTACCATCCGCCCAAGGATGACTTTCATTGTACTTTGTTTTATGACACAGAAGATGACTTAGTCTATCGAGACCGTTTTCAGAAGGTTCTTGGAACACCCTGGCAATTGAAATCCACCAAAATATTTGTGGGTCCAGAAGGCGTAGCTTCATATGTTGATTTGGACGAATCGCAAAAAGTGTGGTACAAAATGTCGGATACAGCCGACCCCCACATTTCTTTGGCTCTGTCTTATGGTCACGAAGCTCGTCAACTCGGTCCCATGGTCAAGAAACTTCTTAAAGTCGAATTAAGTAGGTTTTTCATTTGATATCATTCTAAGTGATGAAAGTTAGGGTTAGGGTTAGGGTTAGGGTTAGGTTAAGTTATAGTGAAAACTAGGATACTTGGCCAAAACATGATTTTCAGCGCATGAAACGCACATTAGGGCAAAAAAACTGAAATGTTTGTTAGGTCTGAAAATACAACTTCAGGAGCAGGCTAAGAAAGAGTGAGATAAATTTAAATAGAAAATATGTATGACCAGACTGCAAAGTGGACAGAGAGTTCCTACAGTGGGCTCCTGTTCACTGCGATGTTACTGCAACTCTAGTCGAATGACCAGTGAGTGTGTCTTAAATACAGGCAAAACTGACAGTTGTCCCTAAGACTTTGGACAGATACGTTTCAGTCATTTGCAGGGCAACAAGTAATTGATTAGTGTCGGGCCTGGAATCTGTAGTCAATGGTTTCCAGACGTAGGGTGTTCTTCGCTGTTCCTACCCTGGGGAATACCGCCATCATGATTTTGGAGGAGACTGACCAGTGTTTGTATTAGAGGGGGACATCCGAGCCCCAAACTGAATCATGGGGGAAGAAATCAAAGCTCCGTCGTTGACGCCTGGTGGGTAGATGTGGGTTGGCGTCGACAGTTGGAATCGAGTCTGCTGTTAGAACGTACGTGTGGTCGGATGCAGATGTAGGGACACAGAGCCCAGTTGTATTGGTGGGGATGATCATATACACTTGCCATTCGCAGAGCCACCATATTTGGTCCAGTACTGTCCATGATTGGGAAGGAATGTGTCTGATCTCGGCGCACCTGGTGACGTGAACTTGGTCCAAAGGGGTCTTCGGATCCGGTCCGCTGAAGTTGAAACAGGATGGATAACAGTCTGTTCAGTTGATGCACTGGACATACGTTGCGGTATTGACTGTAGCTGCTAATGGTACTGCGACCATGGTATGTAGGCGGTCGAGCTTTGCTGGAAGGATTCTCTCAGATTACCCAGGATACAGTTGTAGGTGAGGTTGGCGAGTTCTTCGTTCTGTCGGTTGGACCATAGCTGTGGTTGGGCTACGGCAGTAGGCATGAGGGAACAGACATAACTACTCATTGGTTGTGGCGCGGGCTGTGAGTGCGGTGTATCTGTACCAACTGTTCCTCATCATCAGGTTGTAGTCGTTTTCTTCCTGTGTTTGGACATGGGCGAGAATAAGGTGTATCTACTCAGGCTTAGGTGTTCCTGCCGGACGGATTTTGAGTAGGCGTGTGGCGGATGGTTGTACGAAGGGGTTCACACCAATCACTTTGGGGACCATGGCTGGACTAGTAGTGCGGATGTTGATAGTAAAGAGGGGGCCTTTTCCTGGTCGGTCCGGTCGGAGGCATAGGTTGATGCAGCCTTTTTGTTGGATATTGGTCGTAAGGTCTAGCATATGTTTACCATCTTTGATGGTGGTGGCTAACTTGGTGAAGTTAGCGGTCATGGTGGTAGCTTCTTTGGAAAGGGGCCATGTGATGGTTTTGTAGCCTGTATGGAGGAGGACCTGGTCCAAGGTGTCTGGCCAGACCACTCAGACTCTGGGAGCTTGTAGGTACCAATAAAAATAACTGGAGTCAGTCCTGTGTAATCCCAAGTGAGTAAGCTGTAGGCTGAGCAAAGGGACTTGAACGACGATTGGTGTCTTGGTTGATGGGATGCAGATCAATTCAAGGAAACAATTGCAAACCCTGTTAGCCAGCCTTTCTTATATTTCGCGAGGCGAACAAACAATTGCAAGGCCAACTAGTTAGTCTTTCTTACATTCCACGATCTTTTAATTCAATTGTAAAACCAGTTTGGCTAGTCTACCTTGCATTCTACGATCTTATCAAACAAAGGTAAAACCAGTATGACCACATGGTGCGACAAGAATAAACAATTATTAAGCCAGTTAGCCAGTCCATCCCACAATTCCCTCCTTTTGTGTCTGTGAAAATATCGAAATATTGAAATGGCTGTTTCCATGAGCCAGAGAAGAACCAGTCAAGCCATCCTCGTTGTGGAACCGAATCTCCGGTCACAGCTCTCTGCATGTTCCTAATCGCCTGCAGGGCATCATGGACCGAGCAGGACATGCCGGCAGGGATGAAGGGGCAGCACGAGTCTCCCACCATGGCACACACACAGCCCCGCTGGGTGGCCACTCCGTCAAGAGCAGGGCAGCCCTGGAAAATCACCTGGGCCATGGCGGCTACCCAGCCTGACTGATGCGCCGACCCAGGCCCGGAACCTGCCTTCAATGGTCTTCAAATGCAGGGCGTTCCTTGCCGCTCCCACTCAAGGGAACTGAGCCATTACGATTTTGGATGAGACTGATCAGTATTTGTGTTTGAGGGACACATCCGAGCCACACACTGGATCATGGTCGTGAGCTCCGTCAATAATGTGCCCAAATGGAGGTCATTGATTCGGGAATAACAGAACTTCTGAAAATCCCTAGATGATTATTTTTATACATAACAATCAAAAATACATCCCCATCGTCAATGGATACAATTTTTCGGGTAAATTCACTAACCAGAACAGACTGGGCCTGGTTCTAATACAACCACTATTTTAATCCCAGAATGCCTGTTTTGGACACTGTTTATGGTGGGAAAATAGCTCCAGAACCATCCTGGATCATTATTTTTACACAGAATAGTGAAAATACATCCATCTACACATTCACCACTAATTATGGGTAGAAGCACCAACCAGAACCGACTGGGCCTGGTTCTAATACGACCACTATTTTAATCGCAAAATGCCTGTTTTGGACAATGTTTATGGTGGGAAACATTATTTTTATAGAAAATAGTGAAACTACATCCACCTACTCAACCAACACAAATTATGGGTAAATACACCAACCAGAACCGATTGGGCCTTGTTCTAATACAACCACTATTTTTATCGCAAAATGTTTTGGACACTATTGACGGTGGGAAATATTCCCAAAACCTCCCTGCATCTTTAATTTTACACATAATAGTGAAAATGCATCCATCCACACAATTGACACTAAATCTGGGTAAAAGCGGCAACCAGAACCGACTGGGCCCGGTTCTAATACGACCACTATTTTAATCGCAAAATGCCTGTTTTGGACAATGTTTATGGTGGGAAACATTATTTTTATAGAAAATAGTGAAACTACATCCACCTACTCAACCAACACAAATTCTGGGTAAATACACCAACCAGAACCGATTGGGCCTTGTTCTAATACAACCACTATTTTTATCGCAAAATGTTTTGGACACTATTGACGGTGGGAAATATTCCCAAAACATCCCTGCATCTTTAATTTTACACAAAATAGTGAAAATGCATCCATCCACACAATTGACACTAAATGTGGGTAAAAGCGGCAACCAGAACCGACTGGTCCCGGTTCTAATTCAACAACCATGCAAAATTAAGATCCATTGGAGGTTTTTGATTCTTGTATAAAAAAAGCCCCAAAACATCCCTGCATGATTATTTTTAAACAGAATAGTAAAATATACATC
The DNA here is from genome assembly GCF_051989575.1 of Stigmatopora nigra. Taxonomy (NCBI): domain Eukaryota; kingdom Metazoa; phylum Chordata; class Actinopteri; order Syngnathiformes; family Syngnathidae; genus Stigmatopora; species Stigmatopora nigra. Next base: position 22,775 of record NW_027551625.1, read on the forward strand.
CCTATCATCTTTGGACACAAGTTTCAGATATAAACAGCAACCAGACCCGACTGGACCCAGTTATAATGCAACTACTATTTTTTATCGCAAAATGCATGTTTTGGAGAAAATTTATGCTGGGAAATAGCCCTAGAACTATCCTGGATCTTTAATTTTAGACAGAATTGTGAAAATACATCCACCTACACAATCAATACTAACTCTGGGTATAAGACCCAACCAGAACCGACTGGGCTTGGTTCTAATACAACCACCATGCAAAATAAAGTGTCCAAATAGAGGTCATTTATTCGGGCATAAAATAACTTCTGAACATCCCTAGATGACGATTTTCATACAGAATAGTAAAATATACAACCCCATTCCCATCGGACACAAGTTACGGGTGTATACACAAACCAGAACCGACTGGGCCTGTTTCTAATACAACCACTATGCAAAATAAAGTGCCCAAAGGGAGGTCATTGATTAGGGCATAAAAGATTTTCTTAAAATCCCTAGATGATTATTTTTATAGAGAATAGTCAAAAATACATCCCCATCATCATTTGACACAAGTTCCTGCTACATACATCAACCAGAACCGACTGGGCCTGGTTCTAATAGGACCACTATTTTAATCGCAAAGTGCCTGTTATGGACACTTTTTATGGTGGGAAATAGCTCCAGAATCACCTAGAATGATGCCATGAAAGACTTACATGGATAGGACGATTTTACACTATTGACGGTGGGAAATATTCCCTGCATCTTTAATTTCACACAGAATAGTGAAAATGCATCCATCAAATCAATTGACACTAATTCTTGGTAAAAGCACCAACCAGAACCGACTGGGCCCGGTTCTAATTCAACCACCATGCAAAATAACGATCCATAATGGAGGTTTTTGATTCTTGTATAAAAAAGCCCCAAAACATCCCTGCATGATTATTTTTAAACAGAATAGTAAAATATACATCCCTATCATCTTTGGACACAAGTTTCAGATATAAACAGCAACCAGACCCGACTGGACCCAGTTATAATGCAACAACTATTTTTTATTGCAAAATGCATGTTTTGGAGAAAATTTACGCTGGGTGTGAAATATATTTGCATGCATATATATTTAATCTTGCACCCATTTCACTTACACCTATTGGTTAAAATGTGCACTACACCTTTTGTACTCCACCTCCTTCATTTGTATTGACGCCTACCATTTTTATGACTTGTCTTATCTCTAATAAAACCACCGTTGAAGCAACTTTTCAGCGGGAAACAGCCTTGAGGAGCTTGGAGAGTAGTCACACTCTCAGGCCTCTGATTTGTCCACTCCCCCGCCTCTGCAGACGCGGGCTTTAAGTTTCATTCCATCCGCATCAGTGTGTGTTCCTGTGTTCGAGTTTATTTAAGTGTTGGCTGGTAGCTCCAACATTCTGGTGCCCGAAACCCGGTAGGTTTCGCATCCTGATTTGGGATCGCGAATAATTAATCCAAAAATCTGACGTCAGCTGTCTCCCCATTGGGGAGAAGGGTGATCGATTCTCCGCTGTTCAGAAGAAGGAAGCGAATCCATCCCACCGGACACATAGCACATCTGAGCGGTAAGGCACTTTTAAAATTAATTTGTAGAATCCAATCCAGTATTGAGACCCTGTCTTTCTAGAGAAGAAAGATGCTCCGTGTGTCGGAGAAAAATGTTTCTTTACCGCTCCCCGTAAGTTAGGGGAAACGTTCTCGGGATTTGAGAAGTTAGGTAAATTAAACGGGAGATCAAGTAAGGATCTCGAGATTTCTGGTTTGAGTTCTAATGCGTGAATCACCAGACAAAGAGGAGGAGGTCGCAACTCTCCGCCAGGGACTCCGAGGATTGCGTTAAAGATATAGAAAAAATATTATTACACTGTGCCAAGAGAATGAAAGCTCAAAATAAAGAATATATATATATATATATATATATATATATATATATATATATATATATATATATATATATATATATATATATATATATATATATATATATATATATATATATATATATATATATATATATATATATATATATATATATATATATATATATATATATATATATATATATATATATATATATATATATATATATATATATATATATAGAATAATATATATAGAATAATAAATATAAAACTTGCAAGTAATCTCCCTAAGGAGAAATTTAAACCACAGCACTTGTGACACCCTCGTAAATCACGTCGTTTGCCGCGCAAAATAAGAGTATAAATGACTATCTAGGCGGGAAAATAAGATAGTAAATTAAACGGGACGTCCCTAGAGAAGGTGAGTAAACACTAAATAAAAACTAATGAATACATTATAAGAATAACGGAATATATCAATATAATTTTTGAATAAGCAAAAATCTTCAAACAAAAGAAAAGTTGCAAAAATGGGTTTAACAAACAGCAAAGAACTCTCAACCGACATGAAGTTTATGCTGAAGCATTTTCCTGATAATTGCACATATATGAAAGAATGGAGGAAGAATAAAGACAAAGAGTGGGATGGGAGACTGTTGGAGGAGCCATTACAGGCCATAAAGCGTAAATTACAAGTCGAGAAGGCTATTGAAAGAGGAAAAAAAGAGAAGATATGTAAAGAACTTCAAGATATTCAAGTTTGGATCGGTCAAGCCCAATTAAGACAGAAACAAAAAATTATGAAGAAAATTAAACAAGCTGAACGAAAAACAAGTATGGCAGCTTTGATTAATATTAGGCCCCACGAAGAGACACTGGCCCCCTCCAGTGCACTCACTTCGGACAGGCTGTGCCAGGCACCTTTTACGAGCCAAGGGCACAAAGAGGGAGGGGGACCTGAGATGCACACACAAGAACAACATCTCAAGTTACAAAGGGCCTCTTACAATCCACACGATGAAGAAGGAGGGGTGAGCCAGAGTCCACAGGTGCCGCTGCAGAACCAGCAGGAGTAATCAAAATGCAGACATGAGCACAAAGAGAAAAAATGGGAGGAGGACAACTCTATCCTCCCTTGATAGCATTTCAAGGACCTTACACTGGCCCACAGCCATGGGCACCACCAAGCCAAATGTATCCCATGGTTGAAGTTGCAAACCCACACTTCCAAGTGAATGGAGATCGTGATCAAACCATTCTCGTCCACCGTCCATGGACCGAGTCTGAATGTACTGAAGCATGAAAGGGACTGGGAGACCCAATAAAAAACCCAACTGAATGGTCCAATAATTTTGAACAGCTAAGGCAAAGTTTTCACCTGAATGGAGCTGAGACAAGAAAAGCGTTCACCATGAGTCTGGGACACAACTGGGCAAGAGTGAGAGGAAACTTCGATGAAAAAAACAACCAAGGAAAAATTCACCCCCATGATTCACCAGACCTAACGATGCTAGTAGAAAGAGTCCTGAGTCGAGTTCGAGAGACGTGGCGCCCAACACCATGTTATGACAAAATTAGAGCCACAAGACAGGAACAAGGAGAAGGAATTCATAAATTCAGAGCAAGATTTGAAGAAGTGTTCAAAGCCCACAGTGGGATAACGGAAGACCAAAATGAGCAAGGGGCGTACCAAGCCCAACTGAGACAAGGGTTCCTGGAAGGCCTCCAGCCCCACATCAAAGGGTTCGTGCAGAAGTACTGTGTCACATACCGAACCATGCCAATGAACCAACTCATGGAGTGGGCGATTCATGCTGAGGAGAGACACTGCCAAAAACAGGTAAGTTCAGGAGTTAACGCTCTGACCCAAGCCATGGCCTCATCGGTGGACGAAGAGTCATCAGAAGTATACTACCAACGAGGACATGGAAGAGTAAGTGGCCGAGGAAGACACGGCCGACCAAGAAGAAGAAGCCCAGATGACAAGTGTTTCAAGTGTCAAGAGAGAGGACATTTTGCTCGAGACTGCAAAAATACACACAGGTGGAACCAGAGACCCCCACCGTTCAACCCTGAAAATCAATATCAAGAATGACGCCAGAAGAAATGGAAGTCTAACACAGAAGAGGAAACTGAAGAAAGCGTTTGGTAGGACGAAGAAACCCCCTGCTCGCCAGTAGAAGTGTTAGACTTAACCGAAATCATGTCCACCCTCTGGGAGAGAGATAGCAAACCATACTACACCTTACTGGTGGGACAAAGTCAAACACCAGTAAGATTCTTATGCGACACTGGAGCAGATAAATCAGTCATCAAAGACAAAGTGCCAGGATTGATACCAGGAAAGAAGTGGATCACTGTGATAGGAGCAGGAGGACACATGGAGCTATTGAAGAAGTCGAAGAAAACAAAAATAACTGATGAAAATGGACAAAATCATGAAGCAAAATTTGTCCTGAGTAAAAACTGTCCTGTGAACCTCATGGGAAGAGATCTACTCCGTAAACTGGGAATCAGCCTTATCCCCACAGACGATGGTATGAAACCAGTACACAGATGGGAGGAAGCGGAAATCCAAATAGTTGAAGATCAAGAGGAACCTCATACGTTCTACTCCCTAGATTTAGCAACACAAGGGCCCTCATCCGTAATCCGACAGTTAAAATCCAAAGTCGAAAATATTAATGGCCAAACACAAACCCACTGGCCACTACACAACACCATGAAATTTGGATAAGCCAGACCAGAATTTGTTAAACACTTCGAGCGACTGGGACCCCAACTAGTCCGACTGGAGTACCTGTATTCCACAGCAGAGGGAGATGCAGCCACTTCGGTGGACTTGCCGCCACAAGCGAAAAAACTACTACAGTTTGAGATAACACCTCATGTGTCCATAAAGAGAAAACACCACAGGTCCTGGAAAGACCTAGGACGCATGGTGCAATTTTTGAAGACCAGAAACGAGGAGTCGTGGTCACATCAGACTCCCACAGTCAGCGTACTAACAAACACCCCATATGGAACAGTGACAAGACAGAAGCTGAAGTGGATGACCCAAGCAAGTCCGAAGACGCATTTAACTGCATGACAAGACTACATACTACTACAAGCTGAAGATTTCCCTACAGTACCGAGTTCACTGTGGTCCAAATCAAAAGCAGATGTAGGAAAAATGACCACAGCAAGAGAAGTAAGAATTGAGCCCAAGACATCATTTCGACCACGGGCTAAACAATACCCCCTTAAACCAGATGCTATAAATGGCATCAGACCAGTAATTAAAGAAATGCTCGAAGCAGGCATTCTAATTGAAAGTCCATCAAGCGAATGTAACACACCTATCTTTCCCGTGAAGAAAACGGAGACGGGAACGTGGAGATTGGTCCAAGACCTAAGACGGGTCAATGAAGCAGTGAAGTCCAGAGCACCCTGCGTACCCGACCCACACATACTGTTGAACGAGTTAAAGCCAAATCAGAAATTCTTTACAGTAATTGACCTAAGCAATGCATTTTTTCTCTATACCATTACACAAAACAGCACAAGACTGGTTTGGTTTCACATTCGAAGGAACCAAATACACATACACAAGGCTGCCACAGGGATTCTGCGACAGCCCCACAATATTCTCACAAGAGATTGCAGCATGTATAAATCAGCATGAACACAGACACCACACAGATCCTAGTATATGTAGACGATATACTGATAGCCAGCCCCACCGAAGAGGAAAACAAAGAGGAAGCAATCAGATTATTCAAACATCGAGAGCAAACTGGGAACAAGGCGTCGCTGAAGAAACTGCAGTACTGTCAGGAGTCAGTCATCTTCTTGGGACACTGAGTCTCACAGAAAGGAAGGGAACTAACGGATGGAAGACGAGAAGCCATCCAGCAATGTCCGAAACCACAGACGAAAAAACAAATGATGGCCTTCTTAGGCCTAACTAACTACTGCAGGAGTTGGATTCCAAATTATGCAGAACTAACTCAGCCACTTCTAGACATGATCTATGCCACTGAGATGACAATGAGATACCCAGTGACATGGACTGAAGAAGGAAACCGAACATTCATGGAAGTGAAGCAACACATCTTGGAATCAGGAGTCCTAGCATTTCCTGACTATGAAAAACCATTCACCCAAACAGTGACTTGCAAAGGAGCGTTCATGACATCAGTGTTACTACAACCACATGGAACAAAGATTAAACCAGTAGCGTTCTACCCAAAACGACTGGACCCAGTTGCAGCTGCCCTACCCCCGTAAGTACGAGCAGTGTGCGCAGCAGCATTAGCGGTCCAGATGACAGCTGAACTTTTACTGTTCCATCCACTCACACTCCAAGTCCCCCATGAAGTGGATCTACTGATAACACAAACCAAAATGTCGTTCCTGTCACCAGCAAGACACCTGGCCGTAACAGCCACATTGTTATCGCAACCCCATCTCACGATTAAGCGATGCAATACCTTGAACCCAGCAACGTTAATACAAACTGAAGAAGACGGAGATCCACACCAATGTGATGAAAGAACCAGTGAAAGCTGTAAACCAAGACCAGATCTAAAAGACACTCCAATTCCAGACAGCACTTATGTATACGTAGATGGATCCGCATCCAAATCAGAACAAGGAAAAAATCAAGTAGGATTTGCAGTCGTCACAGACAACAAAGTCTTATGTGCAGAAAAATTGCCATCTAATCTCTCAGCGCAAGATGCAGAAATTATAGCATTGACAAAGGCGTGCACATTGTTTAAAGGTAGGAAGGTCACGATTTATACAGACAGCCAATATGCACACTCCACTCTACATGTATTTGCTGCACAATGGATTAGAAGAGGGATGAAAACATCCACAGGCAAATCAGTAGAGCATGCCGAACTGCTGAAACAATTACTTAATGCAGTACTACTTCCCAGCCACATAGCTGTATGCAAATGTAAGGCACATAGTAACAGCAGCGACAGAATTAGTAGAGGAAATACTAGAGCAGATACAGCAGCTAAAGGAGCAGCGGAAGGGAACAAGCACAGCCTCTTCGTGGCCCCTTCCATTCAACCAGACCTCTGGGCGAATGTGCTTCGTCAGGCGCGCACCCCACGACTCGGACCATCGGCCCGGTCAGGGAGCTGGCGCCACCGAGACCCTGGAGTCTCCCCCCCTCACCTTTTTGAGATGGGGGGCCTGGTATCCGGCACTGGCCTCCCGCCTCCTCCTCCTTGCCGGAGATGTCGAAACGAACCCGGGACCTGACGGAGATTGCCACCACTGCCACCGTCCGATCCGTCGCGGCCAACCTCCGCTCCATTGCTCCGCCCCTTCCTGCCCCGCCCTATGCCACAAACAGTCGGCCTGCAGCGGCCTCTCCCGGCGGTTGCAGACCGGCCCTTGGAGGTGCGTGGCCCACGGAGGCCAACCTCCCGGCCCTCCCCCTTCGGGAGGGCGGATTTGTTGCTCCTGCAACAAGGCACTCAAGACTGGGATCCGCTTCCTTGCATGCGCGGAAACCAGTTGTGGAGCGATGACCCACCGCGGAAGGCGCTGCCGTGGAGACACCCCCGAGGCGTCCCCATGGAGATGCCCACTGCACAGGCCCCGAATCGAGACAGTCGCCGGCCGCGTTGCGGCCGGCCTTGCAGTCCAACCCCTGTCTGACTCCCAGCACAAAGTGAAATGCACCGGCTGCCAGCGTACCATCGCCAAGACGACCCAGCCCCTCACCTGTCGAGTCTGCAGAGCCCCCTACCACCGGTCCTGCTCAGGCGCTACCCAAGATGCTGCGGCAACTATGAGGCCATCTGACACCTGGTCCTGCCCACAATGTGCCACCACCCCGACACCGGTTACCTCCCAACCCCAACCCAACCCCACAAACCCCCTCCTACCCTTCCCAAAACCAAAGACGGACATCCCCGACGTAGCCAAGAGATCCACGCTGCGCATCTTGCAGTGGAATGCTGACGGCGTGAAGACAAAGTCTGCCGAGCTGGAAAAGCGGATGGTCGAAGGCAAGTACGACATTTGCTTGATCCAGGAAAGCAAGCTGCGGGCCAAAGACTCCACCCCGACCTTCCCGGGGTATGCTGTCGTCCGTGCCGACCGCCCCAAAGACCAACCCGGGGGCGGACTCATGACCCTGATCAAAGACGACCTCTCCTTCATGAACCTGGGCGCCTCCCTGCGGGGCCTCCTGGAGTCGTCCACGATCAAGGTACGTGTGACCCGGCACCGCTGGCTGACGGTGCACAACCTCTACGCACCCCCATGCCGAGATCCGGGACCAAATTCCGAACTGGACCTCACCTGGATCGGGGCGAACACCGACGTGATCATCGGCGGTGACCTAAACGCCCACTCCGGCCTCTGGGACCACAACCAGCCAAGCGACAAGCGTGGGGCCGACATCGAGGACTGGCTGCTGAGGAACTCCATCACACTCCTTAACAACGGGTCGGCAACAAGGGTGAACCGAAGCACCGGCGGGCTTAGTACACCCGACCTCACCTTTGCCCACCCGCGGCTCGCCAACCATGCCGAATGGACTGTTGATGAGGACCTTGGATCCGACCACCTACCCCTGTCCATCTCAGTGGCCTGTGTCGTCCGCCCGTCATGCCCGCCCCTACCAACGGCACGGTGGAACCACAAAGACGTCGACTGGGCAACCTTCACTCAAGACGTAGAAGATGCAGTACTGAGTTTTGGAACCAACACGCCCCCGCCGCTGTCCAACCGCCTCTCCCGCTTCACGACCCTGTTGAAGGAGGTGGGGAAGCGCGTCGTTGGCAAATCCCGGAGAGGCAAGACGAGCAATACCTGGATGTCGGCTGACGTGAGATCTGCTATCAAAGACCGCAATCGCCTACGTCGCTCCATAAGCACCCACAGAGAAGACTGGCTGGCCGCTTGCAGGAAAGTGAACTCACTCACCCGGTCGGCCAAGGAAGCAAAGTGGGCTGCCCTATTGGAGGAGCTGGAGTTCAACCCGGACACCAGCAAAACGTGGCGTTTGATCCGCTCTCTCAGCGGATCACCCGATGACTGCGCGCTCACTGAGTCCTTGCAACACAACGGCCGCCTCTACACCACCAATGTGGGGAAAGCCGATGTTTTTGCAAAGCACTATGCCGCAGTGTGCAGACTCTCCTTCTCCAAAGAAGAACGACACCGCATCCGAGAAGCGAAGCAACGGCTGGATGCCCCATCAGCTGACGGCGAGAGCTGCGCGGATTTCAGCGAGCGGGAGCTCAAAACTGCGATCCATCAGATGCGACCGACGGGCGCCCCAGGTCCGGACGATATCCCCCCATCCTTCATCAAGGCGCTGGGACCTGCGGCCAGGCGGGAACTCCTGGGAATCTTCAATGAATCCTTCAGATCCGGTTTCTGCCCGCAGGCATGGAGAGAGGCAACCATCCTACCTCTCAGGAAGACTGGCAAACCTGCCAGTGACATCTCTTCCTATCGTCCAATCAGCCTGACCTCGTGCGTGGTGAAGACCCTCGAGAGAATCATCCACAACCGAGTGTACTACGAGGCAGAAACCGGAGGTTGGATCTGCAGAGAGCAGGCGGGCTTCCGCAAACTGAGGAGCTGCGAAGACCAGATCCTCCACGTCACGCAGACCATTAGCGACGGCTTCCAACGGAAAAAACCGCTCCGCGGTGTGATGGCCCTGCTGGACTACAGCAAAGCCTACGACCGTGTCTGGAAGGAGGATCTCCTCCTGACGGCGCTGGACGTAGGCATGCCAGCCCAAACTGCCCGGTGGTTAAAGAGCTTCCTCTCCGACCGCCGAGCCAGGGTCCTAATAAACGGGGAGCGGGGAAAGTCCGTCCCACTGCGCCAAGGTCTCCCCCAAGGCTCTGTCCTTGCACCCCTCCTCTTCGTGTTATACATCAACAACCTCCGAAGAGTCATCCCAGCAGGGGTCGACATCGCGCTTTATGCCGACGATGTTGCCCTGCTGGCACAGAGTACACGCAAGGAAGACGCTGAGGCGGCGATCCAGAACGCAGTCGGAGCTGTCTGTGAGTGGAGCTGCAAAAAGAAGATGAAGTTGAACGCCTCGAAGAGTGAGGTCACTTTCTTCTCAACCGACCCAAGGGAGGCTTCCTGGACCCCGTCCGTCAATGTGGGAACAACGAGCCTGGGCTTCAACCCCACCCCCAAATTCCTTGGGGTAAAGCTCGACAGGTGCCTGAGTTTCGGGCCACACGTGAAGGCCGTCACTAAGACAGTGGCTTCCAGAAACCGCATCCTTGCCTCTCTGACCACAAAAGACTGGGGTTGGCAGAAAAACAGCCTACGCTCTGTCCACCTCGCCCTTCAGCGGAGCGTCATGGACTATGCCGCCCCAGCATGGCAACCCTTCCTGTCGCGGTCTCGACTCGACGACCTTGGTCGCGCCCAGAACAGTGCCCTGCGCATCGTGACGGGCCAACTGAGGACTACACCAGTCGAGGCGCTGCAGCTAGAAGCGGGCGTGTGCTCCTACTCCTCGCGAGTAAACCAACTAGCAGCCATCTCCTTTGAAAAAGCCCTCCGCCTTCCTCCTGATCACCCTCGGCACGAACTTGCTACTAAGACAGTCGTGCACCGTCTCCAGCGTTCCAGCTGGCGCAAGACCGCGTCGGGAACTATGTCCGCCCTCCCCCCCGCCCTGTCCAACCAACGAGAGGTCCTCCCGCCCCCCATCGAGTGCCCATGGGTGAACGACACCGACCTCTGGACGGTCTCTGCAACCCTTGGGAGTGCCACAAAACTCGATCCCCTGCCAGTCCTTCGGGAACGTGCCATCTCCGCCATCCGTGCAGTCGCACCAGAGGTCACCATCTACACCGACGGCTCTGCTACCGATGGAACAAGGGCCGGCGGGGTGGCAATGATCGTCACCACTGGAGATCCGGCAGACCCAATCACCACGCACTCAAAGCCGATGCGTGGGGCCCCTTTCACGTCCTCCTTCGAGGAAGAGAAGGCGGCCATGACGATGGCCCTGCAATGGCTAACTGACACGGACATAGCTGGTGACGTCGCAGTGTGCTCGGACAGTCAATCACTACTGACTGCCATCGCCAGCCACTCGGCCGACACCGGCGAAATCCGTCGTCTGCTGAACCAGCGCAGGGCTCGGACAGCCCTCCTGTGGACCCCAGGTCACTGCGGGTTGCCTGGGAACGAGATGGCAGATGCCCTAGCGAAGGAAGCCGCCTCCTCCAAGGTCGACGAGCCACGACCAATCTCATTCGCCCCAGCCAAGGCAGCCATCAGACGACTAATTCGCGACAATCCACCTAGACCGGATCATCGCGCAGCGGTCGTCTACCCAAAATATAACTGGCGCCTAGACTGTGCGCGCGTGAAGAACCGGAGCGACGCGGTTCTCATCGCCCGCCTCCGCTCGGGCCACCACCCAAGCCTGAGAGCTTACCGTCACCTTCTCAACCCCACCCTCGACCCAACCTGCCCCCTCTGCCGGGAAGAGACGCAAGACCATGAACATTGGCTCCAGCGTTGCCCCGGCCTTTCTTCCCTCCGCCTCCAGATCTTCGGTGTCGCCTCACCCCCCCTGGACGTGCTGGTGACTGAGCCGTCGAAGGTGCTAGCGCTAGCCAGGCGTACCCTATGTTAGGGCCACCTGGGCGCTGCCTCTACAACAACAACAACAACAAAGGAGCAGCACAAACACTGAGTGCTCAGTATACACAACAACAACATGAGTCAATCCCAAAAACAGTATTAATTGAAATGCAAAACATTGCACCACAGAATGAAAAAGATGCATGGATACTCAAAGGCACAGAACAGTCTGCGGACGGCCTATATACAATAAAAGGCCTACCCTGCTTGCCAAAAAAATTATTCCAAATGGTAGCAAAATTGAGCCATGGAAAGTCTCATGTCTCAACAAGGGGGATGATAGACATGGTACAGCGTGTTTTCCATGTGACAACAGGTCTAAATACCTATTTTAAAATTTTTTGTAGAGACTGTTTAACTTGCTGCAAACATAATGTGCAAGGTAACCTCAGACCCAAACGAGGCCAATGCCCAAAAGGTACCTACCCATTTGAAATTATACACATGGATTTCATTGAATTATCCAGAAGCAACCAGTATAAATACTGTTTAGTCTTGATTGACTCATTCTCGAAATGGACTGAAATAGTCCCCTCAAAAACACCAGACGCATTGACGGTGGCTAAAGCCATCTGTAAACACATAATCCCAGAACATGGGATCCCCAGAATCATCTGGAGCGACAATGGAACTCATTTTGTAAACAGCATAATGCAATACATAGCAAACCACCTAGGAATAAGTCTAAAAAATCACTGCTCGTACCATCCGCAAAGCGCGGGACTGGTAGAGAGAACAAATGGTACAATAGAACTAAGGCTTAAAAAAACCATGGAAGAAACAAAAAAACCATGGCCAGAATGCTTACCACTGGTCAAAACATATATGAGAATTGTACCAACTAGCTCAGGATTAACACCTTTTGAGATAGTTCATGGAAGACCATTCCAACTTCCCCTATGGGAAGGTGAACCATGGCAAGAGACTAAGGGCGAGGCAGATCCACTCACAGAGTGGATGGTAAAAATGTTTAGAGAAAAACTTGTCCAAAATACATGTAAGCTGCCGTTATCCCCTTTGTCTCCCCTACAGGAGGTGGTGAAGCCTGGTGACCAGATCCTGATTCGAGTCATAAAAAGGAAATCCTGGTCCTCGCCATGTTGGGAAGGCCCATTCGTGGTTCAACTCACCACCCCCACCGCAGTAAAGATTGCCGAGAGGTCGACGTGGATTCACCAATCCCAAGTCAAAATAGTTCGAGACATCGGCAACCCTGAGTAGATTGCAAATCGGACGGTACCAAAACCCTTGTCCGCGAAGGAATCATCTGACGTCTGCTCACCTGCCCCAAACACCCCCCCTAACCTAACCTTGACCTCTCACAGTTTTTACACCCTCACACAGAAGCCAAAATGAAAGCCACTGCCACCCTCATCACTGTGACTATCAGTGGCAGCATGGGTGTGGCTGAGTGCCCCGCCCCCAGACATTCGAGTTGAAAAACGAGACGATGCCGTGCTACTGTCACAGAGGAAAGTGAAGTGGTATGAAAAGAACAATCCAAAGAATCATTTTGAAGAAAATATGTGGTATAATTTCATGGTATTTCAGAAAAAAATAACTGGTGTGAAAGAAAGTTGTTATTTGTGTAGTCGTATGCCTTATTCCACATGTACCCCACCAGTGTATCCCAAGCCAATCAACCCCTATACCTATAATGCCTACACACCTCTATGGTATCCCGACATACTGAGATCACAGTGTCTAGAAGGTGCATTTAGATCTGTAGTTCCCGAGGTTGATGCCACTGTACCACCTTTAACAGGTAGAAAATTCACAAGGCTTTTGAACTATGATTGGACAGATCTAGTTATGTTAAGCAACGTCCCATACCCAAGTGATTTTACGGCTGTGTGTTTCGCTAGTAATATGACATTCTGGGGTAAGTCCAGACCAGTAGGAGAAGTCCCCATGAAATTCTGTAGGGATATACTTACCCCGTGCAGACGAGACACCACTAACAAAGCCAGGTTCAATGCTACAGGAGTACCCATGGGTGCCACCTGCAGGGACTATTACACTCTCCCTGATGTAATGGGCACTGATCCCCAAGATGATGGGTATTGGATGTGTGGGCATACAGTGTATTTGGGTTTGCCCACAGTATGGAATGGTCGCTGTGCAATGGTGCAGATGGTTCAAGATGCATTCCTTTTAAGGGGAGTGAAAATACCAGTAAGATATAAGAGATTTATACCTGTACAATTTAAACCACATGATTCAATTTGGGGTAGTAATGTCCCTGATGATCACAAATTATGGTCCACCTCCGAGAAAGTCATATTGTCACTACTTCCACAGATTGGAGTGGGTAAAGTTATGCTCCGTGTAGAACCATTGAATTATCGGATGGGATTGTTCATTAACCAAACTATCAAAGCCCTACAAGGTATAGCAGAGGAATTAAAAGCCTTTAGAGAAATGGAGTTGCAAGACCGCATGGTCCTAGATTTGATAACAGCCAAGGATGGAGGTGTGTGTGCCATAGTTGGAGAACACTGTTGCACCTTCATCCCAGATGAAACCGGTGACGAAGGTAACATAACTCGTGCCATAGCTGAAATGAAAGCCTTAGCCAACACCATGGCCCAAGATCACTCAGCCATAGGTGCATCACTGTGGTCGTGGTTGACAACCGGATCATGGTTCTCTATTCTGATTAAATTTGCAACTCCCTTTTTTGCGGTTTTAATTCTATTCTGCATCTTTTCAATGTGTGTAATCCCTTGTATGAAAGTTATGATTCAAAAAAATATCCAGCACACGCTGGTAGCTTACAGTGACATACAGTTTCACAGCATGACAAACCTTGCCGGAGATTCTAGCACTCTTCCAAAGTGTGATGAATCCCCGGATGTCGAGTCGTCTGGGTAAATGTACTTGTCTTGACTTAAAAAATTGTGTTCGCTCATTAAGGGGGACGCAGAGGAATTTTCCTCAAGTACCCCTGAGTAAACTTGAGTTTTTCGCCTCTGCCTTGACAAGTGATTTAGTTATTTTTCATACCCTGTTGAGTGACTATTAATGATATTTGTATTCTAAAACCTGCAAAGGAGGGATATAGATTGATGAAAATGAAAATTCTTTCAAAGTAACTTCAGGGGGGATATGTGAAATATATTTGCATGCATATATATATAATCTTGCACCCATTTCACTATGATATATTAAAGGTTACTAGAATAGAATATTAATTTACACCTATTGGTTAAAATGTGCACTAAACCTTTTGTACTCCACGTCCTGCATTTGTATTGACGCCTCCCATTTTTATGACTTGTCTTATCTCTAATAAAACCAGAGTTGAAGCAACTTTTCAGCGGGAAACAGCCTTGAGGAGCTTGGAGAGTAGTCACACTATCGGGCCTCTGATTTGTCCACTCCCCCGCTTCTGCAGACGCGGCCTATAACTTTCATTCCATCCGCATCAGTGTGTGTTCCTGTGTTCGAGTTTATTTAAGTGTTGGCTGGTAGCCCCAACACTGGGAAATACCCCTAGAACCATCCTGGATCTTTATTTTTAGACAGAATAGTGAAAATACATCCACCTACACAATCAACACTAACTCTGGGTAAAAGCACAAACCAGAACTGACTGGGCTTGGTTTTACTACAACCACCATGCAAAATAAAGTGCCCAAATGGAGGTCATTTATTCGGGCATAGAAGAACTTCTGAACATCCCCAGATGATAATTTTTCTACAGAATAGTCAAAACATCAACCCCATTCCTATTGGACACACGTTACGGGTGTAGACACAAACCAGAACCGACGGGGCCTGGTTCTAATACAACCACTATTTTTGTCGCAAAATGCATGTTTTTGACACTATTTATGGTGGGAAATCGTCTCAGAACATCCCTGGATCTTTATTCTTACAGAGAATAGTGAAAATACATCCACCCACACAATCGACACTGATTGTGGGTAAAGCACCAACCAGAACCGACTGGGCCTGGTTCTAAACAACCACTTGTAAATAAAGTGCCCAAATTGAGGTCATTGATTCGGGCATAACAGAATTTCTGAACATCCCTAGAATATTATTTTTATAAAGAATAATCAAAAATACATCCCCATCATCATTGGACACAATTTCTGGGTAAAAACACGAACCAGAACCGACTGGGCCTGGTTTTAATACAACCACTACTTGAACCGCAAAATGCCTGTTTTGGACACTGTTTGTGGTGGGAAATAGCTCCAGAACCATCCTGGATCATTATTGTTATACAAAATAGTGAAAATACATCCACTCACACAATAAACACAAATTCTGGGTAAAAGCACCAACCAAAACCGACTGGGCCTGTTTCTAAACCACCACTTGTAAATAAAGTGACCAAATGAAAGTAATTCATTCGGGCATAACAGAACTTCTGAACATCGCTAGATGATTACTTCTATACAGAATAGTCAAGTATACATCCCCATCATAATTGGACACAAGTTTCGTATACAAACACCCACCAGAACCGACTGGACCCTGTTATAATGCAACCACTATTTTGTATCGCCTGTTTTGGACACTGTTTATGGTGGGTGATAGCTCCAGAATCACCTAGAATGATGCCAATGAATGACTTACTTGAAATGGACGATTTTTTGGTCCGGGACCAATGAAAGTAGAACAAGAATTAGCAAGGGCTTTATAGTCTTGGTCTGTTAATAGAGTCAGGGACTTAACTAAGACAAAGTCAGGGACTTTTAGTCTTTGTCTGTTCAGAGATATTGGGTTAATCACAAAGTGGATATCAATTTCGGGTAATTTAGAAAATAATTGTTGTTTAAACTATTAAGTAGGTGATTAATATGGGTGAGAACGCAACAAAAGGGATGGGTTTATTGTCAGACTGCAAAAGGAAATCGGAGAGTTACCGGGACGAGATATCATGGTCCAGCTTGGGCTAAGCCTAGTGGCCACCCAAAATGGCTTCCAACCCAGGGAATTACAGACCAAAAATATCTTCCACTTGACCACATCTAACAGCTTCTACGTTTTCGACATTGTCGGGAATGATTCTGCCAAGGTAGCTGAAAGTCTAAGAGAACAGTCTGAAGATATCTGCCCAGCAGCACCAGGACAGGAACAACAAACATGGCCATGACATGTCACCCTGAAGTTCATGGGAGACCGGACGACAAGTGGTTAAACCAATTCTCACAGTTGCCCACTCAACGAATCATAATTAACCACGTATATGCAACTGACCTAATGGACAACCCATTGCCCCCTGGACACATTGCCTATGGGGATGGATCATCATCAAAAACCCTGGATGGAGAAAAACACAACGTATATGCCGTGGTGACTCAAAAAGACAACCTCAAGACAGGACGACTCCCTGGCGACTGGTCCGCACAAGCCGCAGGAATAGTGGCACTGACAGAGGCATGTAGACTATTCCTAGAACAAGACGTGACGGTGGAAAGACACAGCCCAATCCCTGCTGAATTCCTAAGAGAAATGCAAAATCATGCCCCAGAAAAAGAGAAACTGCAATGGGAAACAAAAGGAGCCACTCAACACAAGAACGGACTCTATGCAGTAGAAAACAAGCCATGCGTGACACGATCATTGTTTGAAGTAATTGCCAAATTGAGCCATGTGAGGAGCCATGTCTCAACAGGAGGGATGATCAGTACAGTACAACAAACAATGCATGTTCCCAGAGGTCTCCAAACTTACTTAAATTTTTTGGGCAGAAACTGTCTGAACTGCTGTAGACACGACTCTCAAGGCAACGAACGACCCAAGCATGGAACAAGGCAAACAGGAACATATCCCTTCGAGCTTCTGAACATGGATTTCATCAAACTGAACCAAAGTGCTGGACTCGTCGAACAAACCATTAGAACAGTAAAACTCAGACTCAGAAAAAACATGGAAGACCAACCACAGCTATGGGCCAACCGACAGAACGAAGAACTCGCCAACCTCACCTACAACTGTATTCTGGGTAATTTGAGAGAATCCTTCCAGCAAAGCTCGACCGCCTACATACCATGGTCGCAGTACCATTAGCGGCTACAGTCAATACCGCAACGTATGTCCAGTGCAACAACCGAACAGACTGTTATCCATCCTGTTTCAACTTCAGCGGACCGGATCCGAAGACCCCTTTAGACCAACTTCACGTCACCAGGTGTGCCGAGATCAGACACATTCCTTCCCAATCATGGACAGTACTGGACCAAATATGGTGGCTCTGCGAAAGGCAAGTGTATATGATCATCCCCACCAATACAACTGGGCTCTGTGTCCCTACATCTGCATCCGACCACACGTACGTTCTAACAGCAGACTCGATTCCAACTGTCGACGCCAACCCACATCTACCCACCAGGCGTCAACGACGGAGCTTTGATTTCTTCCCCCATGATTCAGTTTGGGGCTCGGATGTCCCCCTCTAATACAAACAATGGTCAGTCTCCTCCAAAATCATGATGGCGGTGTTCCCCAGGGTAGGAACAGCGAAGAACACCCTACGTCTGGAAACCATTGACTACAGATTCCAGGCCCGACACTAATCAATTACTTGTTGCCCTGCAAATGACTGAAACGTATCTGTCCAAAGTCTTAGGGACAACTGTCAGTTTTGCCTGTATTTAAGACACACTCACTGGTCATTCGACTAGAGTTGCAGTAACATCGCAGTGAACAGGACCCCACTGTAGGAACTCTCACTGTCCACTTTGCAGTCTGGTAATACATATTTTCTATTTAAATTTATCTCACTCTTTCTTAGCCTGCTCCTGAAGTTGTATTTTCAGACCTAACAAACATTTCAGTTTTTTTGCCCTAATGTGCGTTTCATGTGCTGAAAATCACGTTTTGGCCAGGTATCATAGTTTTCACTATAACTTAACCTAACCCTAACCCTAACCCTAACTTCCATCACTTAGAATGATATCAAATGAAAAACCTACTTAATTTGGACGATTATACACTATATACACAGTAACTATGTGTCACTGACAGTTTGTTTCGCAGCGGGGGAACATTTCAGTTTTTATTGCCTTAATGTGCATTTCATGCGCTGAAAATCACGTTTTGGCCAAGTATCATAGTTTTCACTATAACTTAATTTCTAGCACTTAGAATGATGCAAAATGAAAAACTTACTTGAATTGGACAATTATACACTATATACACAGTAACTATGTGCCTCTGACAGTTTGTTTCGCAGCAGGGGAAATTTCAGTTTTTATTGCCTTAACGTGCGTTTCATGCGCTGAAAATCACGTTTTGGCCAAGTATCATAGTTTTCACTATAACTTAATTTCTAGCACTTAGAATGATGCTAAATGCAATACTTACTTGAATTGGATGATTTTACACTATAGACACAGTAACTATGTGCCTCTGGCAGTTTATTTCGCAGCAGGGAACATTTCAGTTTTTATTGCCTTAACGTGCGTTTCATGCGCTGAAAATCACGTTTTGGCCAAGTATCACAATTTTCACTATAACTTAATTTCTATCACTTAGAATGATGCCAAATGAAAAACTTACTTGAATTGGACAATTATACACTATATACACAGTAACTATGTGTCTCTGACAGTTTGTTTCGCAGCAGGGGAACATTTCAGTTTTTATTGCCTTAACGTGCGTTTCATGCGCTGAAAATCACGTTTTGGCCAAGTATCATAGTTTTCACTATAACTTAATTTCTATCACTTAGAATGATGCTAAATTCAAAACTTACTTGAATTGGACGATTTTACACTATATACACAGTAACTATGTGCCTCTGACAGTTTGTTTCGCAGCAGGGGAACATTTCAGTTTTTATTGCCTTAACGTGCGTTTCATGCGCTGAAAATCACGTTTTGGCCAAGTATCATAGTTTTCACTATAACTTAATTTCTATCACTTAGAATGATGCTAAATTATTAGGTTCATTAATAATTACCTTCGTCCGTAATTATCAATAACTGCAGGAAGACATCTTATTCAATTATTGACATTTAATTAAATAGAAATGGATACAACAGATAAAAGCCTCCGAAGGGGAGAGTCAGCAAGTGTCACCTTACAACTTCCGAACGTCTCACCGAATAGACGTTTTCGTCCCACTCTTATGGTCATGAATCAAAACAAGTTACAGAGTTGTTGATCATTCCATCACGTATGAGTAAAAACAACATCTGGGACTACAATAACAATCAAAGTTTTTTACTAATAACAAAAACAGGAGACTAGACCTAACAACATTTAGATTAGAGTAATTATACAACCTCCTTGACCTAATGAATCATATAATATAATCATAATCATATAATGGTTACATACAGAAAAACCCGAAGTGCACGGTTACATAACGATAACAACATTCTTGTTATTGGCCGAATAGCCCTGGCCTCGTCACCAAGGGCCCACCAAATCTCAAGGACCCAGATTGGGTGGATTGTTTTTATAACCATCCTGGAACAGGCCGTCCAGGTTAAAGATGACTTGGCAATACTCGTGACCTCGCAACACTTTTGAAAACAGAAAGAGAATGATTTAACAAAGTAATGAATTAATACAGAGAATAGAAAGAGAATGATTTAATAAAGAAATGAATTAATATAACTATTATAATAGTAAAACAGAATAAACCCAACATTCCCCCGTTTTTATAATATGTATGTTATTAGTCATTTCTTAGTAATCACTAAATGGTAATGTCGGGTGCCTGTGATTTTTCCCGCCTACTCCTTACTCCCATGGCTGGTCTGAAAGAGAAAGAACATAATTATATTCGTCCAATTGGTCCTCGGATTTACCGTACTCCTGGACCTCACTGCTTTCCCCAAACCGTCCCATAAGATACAACTCATGTACTTTAGAATTTGTAGGGGCAATTGCAGTATTTATAAGTCGGCTTAGCAAGGAGCGCAAACAGGGGATAATACAGCACCCACACAATGTTAGGATAGCGGTTATTGTGCCAATAGTCACCATGAAGGATGTAGCCAAATCTTTATATTTTCCAAAGGTCTTATCCCACCAATCTGACAATGCGGACGTATCTACTCCAGAATGCTCTTGCATATTGCGGTTCAGTGTTTGCAGGCCAGTAATGGCCCTGGTGAGAGATCCACTGGGTGACGTGTTGTTCGGTATGAAGGTGCAACATTGTTTTCCAAACATTGCACACACGCCCCCTGTTTCAAGGATCATATCCACCGCTATGCGATTCTGGAACGCCATCAGACTGGTAGCTGCCAGTTGTTCCTTCATGGCCACAAATCCCTGTTTAACATAATTTCCAAGTTTTGGACATTGTAATGTAAGTAATTTATTCTATCCACATTTTTGTTTGGGGTGATTAGAAGGAAGATGGACTCCCAACCTGCTGCGATCTGATTAGCCAGCTTATACTCATCTGGTACGCCCCGGGGGATGCCAATCGCATCAATGTATGTTGGATCTCCTTCCCTCCATGCCTCTCGACGATGTCGGGAGGGTCGACCCTTCACCTCCGAATTCTGAGCCGCCAATTGTATCTCCTCCACTGTGGATGGAAAAACAGACACCGGTAAGAGCAGTGAGACCAAAGTACCTAGTCCTGCCGCGTTTTGGCAGGAGTCGTATAATTTATCTACCACCCCGCCACCATAGGCAAGAACGTGGTATCAGGGGTGTAGCTTGTTTTAAAACGCCGGTACACCACGTCTCATTTATCGCCCCCAGCTTCAGACCATGCCCTGTAAGGTTTAAGCAGGTAAAATGATTAAACAGTGGAAAAATTGACTTCCTATTTACTGCGTAACAGGATAAACACTGTTTCAATATTTTTTTTTCTTGCCAAGTAGGACACGTTTTTTCATTTGTAAAAACACTTTTCCCCAAAAGAATGGTGATTGAGGGAGTTGTTAGATCCCATCGTATTTTCCCTTGTCTGGTAGGTTATCCTAATCCTTTGTAAGATGGTTTAGTCTCAATTGAAACCATATGGAGACGTCAAACCCAATATAAAAGAGTTCCCTATAGTTTTATGGTATTGCTTGCTGAGCAATAATCTTTTCAATTAATTATTATATGACAATAGGCTATGGTTTTGTTACAACGGTACGTTCGAAATTCGCATGTTTATTCCATATGCAGCGTTATACTCAACAAATAATGGAAATGGGAAACAGATACCAATGGTATATTGATGCTAGGCCGTACCAGGACACAGGGGGTAATTGGGCACACACCTTTGTAATGGATCAGTCGACCCGCTGGTCACCTGGTACTTATGGCTGGTCAAAAACAGCTAAAGAATGGCAAAAGAGGGTTTCAAATTTTTCTGTTGATAATTCTGGTTTGTATCTCAGGATAAATGAGTCGGAAGGCACTTTACCTCTGTGGAGGGAGGGGGACTGGACTTCATCGTCCACAAAGTGTAGCTTCCTGAACCTGTTGTATGGTGTTCGGACAACGATCCATGCTGGTCAGTGGGGATATGTAAAAACCCCAATATTACTCAGGCGACAACCGGCAAGGTGATTCCGTCATTTGTATCCCCTAGATCGAGTATAGTCCAGATAATTCATGGCAAACCATCAGTGGACGAGTGGTTTAGAATGACTACAGGTGTTTCAGCGTTATCTAACAATTGGCTGTTAATGGCGGAACAAGCTGCCAGCGAAACCCGAAATGATTGTCTCGTATGTATGGGTGCCCGACCCGTACTCCGTATCATTTCGGCCCCAATTGATAAAGAATGTATTGTGGACCTCCTAAAAAACACCAATCCAACCTTTAAGTGCTCTAAATACGATTCGATATTCCCACTTACCCGAGAGAACAAAGAAAAAACAATTTTTGACAAATATGTAGCACGCCAAAATTTTACCTGCCTCAAATTACAAGGGACTGGAACATCATTGGGAAGCATTCCGTCTGACTGGTGTGTATCAAACATGTTCTTTCCGGTACCATACCCCTTATCCCGAGCTGACATCTGGTTATGGTGTGGAAGTGATAAGTTGTATGATAGATTGCCCACAAATGCTGCGGGTGTGTGTTCTGTGGTGTCTCTGTTACTTCCTGTTTCTGTTTCCTCAGTGAATCTCACAGCTGAAATAAGGTTACCTCCAAACCTGAAGGAGGTCTTGCATCGCCAAAAGAGAGCACCACACTCCTGGATGGGTAACTCCGATCCCACCTATATTGACGCCATAGGCGTCCCCCGTGGCGTTCCTAATGAGTATAAACTTGCTAATCAGGTTTCAGCGGGATTCGAAAGTATTCTAATTTGGGTAACTCCCAACAAAAATGTTGATCGCATCAATTATATTCATTACAATGTCCAGCGACTTGGCAATTACACGGTTGAGTCGTTAGAGGCGGTACGTGACCAGCTAGCGGCAACATCCCTCATGGCCTTCCAAAATCGTATAGCATTAGACATGTTATTGGCTGAGAAGGGTGGTGTGTGTGCTATCTTTGGTGATGCCTGTTGTACTTTCATTCCTAATAACACTGCTCCAAATGGACGTCTCACCAAAGCTTTAGAAGGCCTCCGAACCCTGACTAATAAAATGGCCGATCAGTCAGGTGTGGACACCTCAATCTGGGACCAATGGATGGATTATTTTGGTGCCTGGAAAGGTTTGATAGGCAACATCCTCATATCTGCTGGAGTGCTCATTACTCTGCTTATTCTCTGTAGCTGTTGTATCTTCCCCTTAGCTCGTACTCTAGTCACTCGACTGATCGATAAAGCAGTGGGACCAGGCCCTAGAGGTCAGTATGTCCAGTTGCGCCAAACTGACCCCTCTGGACCCCCCGCTGGGCACGTGTTCATGGATATACTAATGTAGTGCTTCTTTGTTTTTATACTAATATAGTTTTACATTTCATTTGACACTAACCTGTGTGGTGTTGTTGATGTGGTCTCTTTAGGAGACCAAGAGAGGGAATGAAGAATATAACATATTTTACTCATTCTTTTTAGTATAGCTGTTTCATTTTGATATCATATTTTACTCATTCTTTTTAGTATAGCTGTTTCATTTTGATATCACATTTTACTCATTCCTTTTGTTGTGGCGGTCTTGTTTTAGAGTCGCCACTGGTTCCCAACTCAAATACAATATGAACAGAAGGATGGGTCTGAGACTCCTCAACTATAATGTTAACAAAAGGCTCTTCCTGACATTCTTATTTCAAGGTGGGATCCACACTGATAAGAGACCAGATGGAGGACTTCAAAAGGCAGAGGAACAAAGAGCAGGGCGGAGGGTCGGGACTTTATAGGACCAGCGGAGACAGAGGTCTGGATGATGTGGATTCAAGGCTGGAAGATGTGGAGCCCAGAGAAACCCCCCCTCACAGCAGCCCTGGACCAGCCCACATCTCATTATTAATCAGCGAATGAATATGCATTTTTGTTGGACTATAACTGGGCAAACGCGGGTTTGGACAATGTCTTTTCCATCCTCCGCTTTGGGACATCAACACTCAGCGGGCTTATTCTATGGGAGGGAGACCCGGAGCTCTGTATGAATCAATTTGAATGGAATAAATCATCTGTGGATAAACTCGCTCAACCCTGGTTTGTCTCCTCCGATGCTGAACACGCTCCATTGTTAGACTGGAGACTACAGAGTTAAGGAATTGGAGTCAGGTAAAATATTTATAGTCTAACATTGGGCAACTGTGAGAATTGGTTTAACTACTTGTCGTCCGGTCTCCCATGAACTTCAGGGTGACATGTAATGGCCATGTTTGTTGTTCCTGTCCTGGTGCTGCTGGGCAGATATCTTCAGACTGTTCTCTTAGACTTTCAGCTACCTTGGCAGAATCATTACCGACAATGTCGAGAGAGTAGAAGCTGTTAGATGTGGTGGTGTGGAAGATATTTTTGGTCTGTAATTCGCTGGGTCGGAGGCCATTTTGGGTGGCCACTAGGCTTAGCCCAAGCTGGACCATGATATCTCGTCCCGGTAACTCTCCGATTTTCATTTTGCATTCTGACAATAAACCCATCCCTTTTGTTGCTTTCTGACCCATATTGATCACCTACTTAATAGTTTAAACAACAATTATTTTCTAAATTACCCGAAAGTGATTTCTACTTTGTGATTAACCCAATATCTCTGAACACACAAAGACCAAAAGTCCCTGACTTTGTCTTAGTTAAGTCCCTGACTCTATTAACAGACCAAGACTATAAAGCCCTTGCTAATTATTGTTCTACTTTCATTGGTCCCGGACCAATTGGTTTATTACCAGACTGCAAAGTGGACAGTGAGAGTTCCTACAGTAGGGTCCTGTTCAACGCGATGTTCCTGCAACTCTAGTCGAATGACCAGTGTGTGTGTCTCAAATACAGGAAAAACTGACAGTTGTCGCCAGGACTTTGGACAGATACATTTCAGTCATTTGCAGGGCAAAAAGTAATTGATCAGTGTCGGACAGTTGAGTATTTGTGCTGACATGTCACCCCAATCACAAGACTAAGATTGTTTATTCAGCCAGACAGTTGGGTGTTTATGCTGACATGTCAGCCATAAGGATGACTATGATGCTGTTATACTCACAAAAACGTATACAATATGAACAAGCATTTGCAAAGATACTTTGTCTAATCTCACATGTTCCCCTGCTGCCAAACAAACTGTCAGAGACACATAGTTACTGTGTATAAAGTGGAAAATCGTCCAATTCAAGTAAGTTATCCATTTGGCATCATTCTCAAGCTAGAAATTAAGTTATAATGAAAACAATCATACTTGGCCAAAACTTGATTTTCAGGGCATGAAAAGTACATGAAGGCAATAAAAACTGAAAAGTTCCCCTGCTGCCAAACAAACAGTCAGAGACACAGTTATTGTGTATGTAGTGAAAAATCGTCCAATTCAAGTAAGTTTTTCATTTAGCATCATTCTAATTGATAGAAATTAAGTTATAGTGAAAATTCTGATACTTGGCCAAAACGTGATTTTTAGCACATGAAACGCACGTTAAGGCAATAAAAACTGAAATGTTCCCCTGCTGCGAAAGAAACATTCAGAGGCACATAGTTACTGTGTATATAGTGTAAAATCGTCCAATTCAAGTAAGTTTTGCATTTAGCATCATTCTAAGTGATAGAAATTAAGTTATAGTGAAAATTATGATACTTGGCCAAAACGTGATTTTCAGCGCATGAAACGCACGTTAAGGCAATAAAAACTGAAATGTTCCCCTGCTGCGAAAAAAACTGTCAGAGACACATAGTTACTGTGTATACAGTGTATAATTGTCCAATTCAAGTAAATTTTTCATTTGACATCATTCTAGGTGATTCTGGAGCTATCTCCCACCATAAACAGTGTCCAAAACAGGCGATACAAAATAGTGGTTGCATTATAACAGGGTCCAGTCGGTTCTGGTGGGTGTTTGTATACGAAACTTGTGTCCAATTATGATGGGAATGTATACTTGACTATTTTGTATAGAAATAATCATCTAGCGATGTTCAGAAGTTCTGTTATGCCCGAATGAATTACTTTCATTTGGTCACTTTATTCACAAGTGGTGGTTTAGAAACAGGCCCAGTCGGTTTTGGTTGGTGCTTTTACCCAGAATTTGTGTTTATTGTGTGAGAGGATGTATTTTCACTATTTTGTATAACAATAATGATCCAGGATGGTTCTGGAGCTATTTCCCACCACAAACAGTGTCCAAAACAGGCATTTTGCGGTTAAATTAGTGGTTGTATTAGAACCAGGACCAGTCGGTTCAGGTTCGTGTTTTTACCCAGAAATTGTGTCCAATGATGATGGGGATGTATTTTTGATTATGCTTTATAAAAATAATATTCTAGGGATGTTCAGAAGTTCTGTTATGCCCGAATCAATGACCTCAATTTGGGCACTTTATTTACAAGTGGTTGTTTAGAACCAGGCCCAGTCGGTTCTGGTTGGTGCTTTACCCACAATTAGTGTCGATTGTGTGGGTGGATGTATTTTCACTATTCTCTGTAAGAATAAAGATCCAGGGATGTTCTGAGACTATTTCCCACCATTAATAGTGTCAAAAACATGCATTTTGCGACAAAAATAGTGGTTGTATTAGAACCAGGCCCAGTCGGTTCTGGTTTGTGTCTACACCCGTAACGTGTGTCCAATAGGAATGGGGTTGTATTTTTGACTATTCTGTATTAAAAAATATCATCTAGGGATGTTCAGAAGTTTTTCTATGCCCGAATAAATGACCTCCATTTGGGCACTTTATTTTGCATGGTGGTTGTATAGAACCAAGCCGAGTCGGTTCTGGTTGGTGCTTTTACCCAGAGTTAGTGTTGATTGTGTAGGTGGATGTATTTTCACTATTTTGTCTAAAAATAAAGATCCAGGATGGTTCTAGGGGTATTTGCCACCATAAATAGTCTCCAAAACATGCACTTTGCGATAAAAAATAGTAGTTGCATTATAACTGGGTCGTCTCGGTTCTGGTTGCTGTTTATATCCGAAACTTGTGTCCAAAGATGATGGGGATGTATATTTTACTATTCTGTTTAAACATAATAATGCAGGGATGTTTTGTGGCTTTTTTTATACAAGAATCAAAAACCTCCATTATGGATCGTCATTTTGCATGGTTGTTGAATTAGAACCGGGCCCAGTCGGTTCTGGTTGGTGCTTTTACCAAGAAATAGTGTCAATTGATTTGATGGATGCATTTTCACTATTCTGTGTGAAATTAAAGATGCAGGGATGTTCAGGGAATATTTCCCACCGTCAATAGTGTCCAAAACAGGCACTTTGCGATTAAAATAGTGGTCCTTTTAGAACCAGGCCCAGTCGGTTCTGGTTGATGTATGTAGCCGGAACTTGTGTCAAATGATAATGGGGATGTATTTTTGACTATTCTCTATAAAAATAATCATCTAGGGATTTTCAGAAGTTCTTTTATGCCCTAATCAATGACCTCCCTTTGGGCACTTTATTTTGCATAGTGGTTGTATTAGAACCAGGCCCAGTCGGTTCTGGTTTGTGTATACACCCGTAACTTGTGTCCGATCGGAATGGGGTTGTATTTTTCTCTATTCTGTATAAAAATCATCATCTAGGGATGTTCAGAAGTTATTTTATGCCCGAATAAATGACCTCCATTTGGGCACTTTATTTTGCATGGTGGTTGTATTAGAACCAAGCCCAGTCGGTTCTATTTGGGTCTTATACCCAGAGTTAGTATTGATTGTGTAGGTGGATGTATTTTCACAATTCTGTCTAAAATTAAAGATCCAGGATAGTTCTAGGGCTATTTCCCAGCATAAATTTTCTCCAAAACATGCATTTTGCGATAAAAAATAGTAGTTGCATTATAACTGGGTCCAGTCGGGTCTGGTTGCTGTTTATATCTGAAACTTGTGTCCAAAGATGATTGGGATGTATATTTTACTATTCTGTTTAACAATAATCATGCAGGGATGTTTTGGGGCTTTTTTTATACAAGAATAAAAAACCTCCAATGGATCTTAATTTTGCATGGTTGTTGAATTAGAACCGGGACCAGTCGGTTCTGGTTGCCGCTTTTACCCAGATTTAGTGTCAATTGTGTGGATGGATGCATTTTCACTATTATGTGTAAAATTAAAGATGCAGGGATGTTTTGGGAATATTTCCCACCGTCAATAGTGTCCAAAACATTTTGCGATAAAAATAGTGGTTGTATTAGAACAAGGCCCAATCGGTTCTGGTTGGTGTATTTACCCAGAATTTGTGTTGATTGAGTAGGTAGATGTAGTTTCACTATTTTCTATAAAAATAATGTTTCCCACCATAAACATTGTCCAAAACAGGCATTTTGCTATTAAAATAGTGGTCGTATTAGAACCGGGCCCAGTCGGTTCTGGTTGGTGCTTCTACCCATAATTAGTGTTGAATGTGTAGATGGATGTATTTTCACTATTCTGTGTAAAAATAATGATCCAGGATGGTTCTGGAGCAATTTTCCCACCATAAACAGTGTCCAAAACAGGCATTCTGGGATTAAAATAGTGGTTGTATTAGAACCAGGCCCAGTCTGTTCTGGTTAGTGAATTTACCCGAAAAATTGTATCCATTGACGATGGGGATGTATTTTTGATTATTATGTATAAAAATAATCATCTAGGGATCTTCAGAAGTTCTGTTATTCCCGAATCAATGACCTCCATTTGGGCACATTATTGACGGAGCTCACGGCCATGATCCAGTGTGTGGCTCGGATGTGTCCCTCAAACACAAATACTGGTCAGTCTCATCCAAAATCGTAATGGCTCAGTTCCCTTGAGTGGGAGCGGCAAGGAACGCCCTGCATTTGAAGACCATTGAAGGCAGGTTCCGGGCCTGTGTCGGCGCATCAGTCAGGCTGGGTAGCCGCCATGGCCCAGGTGATTTTCCAGGGCTGCCCTGCTCTTGACGGAGTGGCCACCCAGCGGGGCTGTGTGTGTGCCATGGTGGGAGACTCCTGCTGCCCCTTCATCCCTGCCGGCATGTCCTGCTCGGTCCATGATGCCCTGCAGGCTATTAGGAACATGCAGAGAGCTGTGACCGGAGATTCGGTTTCACAACGAGGATGGCTTGACTGGTTCTTCTCTGGCTCATGGAAACAGCCATTTCAATATTTCGATATTTTCACAGACACAAAAGGAGGGAATTGTGGGATGGACTGGCTAACTGGCTTAATAATTGTTTATTCTTGTCTTACCATGTGGTCATACTGGTTTTACCTTTGTTTGATAAGATCGTAGACTGCAAGGTAGACTAGCCAAACTGGTTTTACAATTGAATTAAAAGATCGTGGAATGTAAGAAAGACTAACTAGTTGGCCTTGCAATTGTTTGTTCGCCTCGCGAAATATAAGAAAGGCTGGCTAACAGGGTTTGCAATTGTTTCCTTGAATTGTGGGATGAAAAAAAGGTTCAACTTCAGGAGTAACTGTCACTCTCCAGGTCATCCAGGGTCAAGTGCACACTTGGAAACTTTCATATTCGACCTAAATGTGCTTATCAGCGCAAAAAAAGCACATTTGGTGGTACGCCGAAAGAACGGCAGCAGACAAAAAGGCTATTTAGAAAGATATCACCACTACGCAGAAGATTGTCGGCTACTCTGCCCTCACTGGAAGACATTGCCAGCCCTCGTTACCTCAGCAGAGCCAGGGACATGATCAGGGACCCATGCCACCCTGGTCACAATCGGTTCCAGCTGCTGCTCTCTGGCAGACAGACGCTGTAAGTTTCCCACATCCGTAGGGACTCTAAACTTGGGGTAACACAACACAATCCCTTCTGTGTAATAACTTCGGGTGAGGTAATATGAATAGTCATCAGGTACAAGGTGATCTGACACCTACATGCTGAATGAAGGTAAGTGAAAGACAGTGAGAGGTAAGTGATCCACTCAGGGGGTGGTGATGCAATGTATCCATAAAGGCAGAATTGTAAATTAAGAGTCTGGAGTCATAACTTGTAAAACTGTAAAACTGTCAGAGAAACAAATGTCTCTCTATATATAGTGTAATATCATCAAATTTTATAATTTAATAAGTTTTTAATTTGGCATCATTCTAATGGCTAGATATTAAGTTATAATGAAAACTATGATACTTGGCCTAAACATGATTTTCAGCGCATGAAAAGCACATTCAGGCAATAAAAACTGAAATGTTCCCCTGCTGCCAAACAAACTGTCAGAGACACATAGTTACTGTGTATATAGTGTATTATCGTCCAATTCAAGTAAGTTTTTCATTAAGCATCATTCTAAGTGATAAAAATTAAGTTATAGTGAAAATTGTGATACTTGGCCAAAACGTGATATTCAGCGCATGAAACGCACGTTAAGGCAATACAACTGAAATGTTCCCCTGCTTAGAAACAAACTGTCAGAGACACATAGTTACTGTGTATATAGTGTAAAATCGTCCAATTCAATTAAGTTTTGCATTTAGCATCATTCTAAGTGATAGAAATTAAGTTATGGTGAAAATTATGATACTAGCCCAAAACGTGATTTTCAGCGCATGAAACGCACGTTAAGGCAATAAAAACTGAAAGGTTCCCCTGCTGCGAAACAAACTGTCAGAGACACATAGTTACTGTGTTTATAGTGTATTATCGTCCAATTCAACTAAGTTTTTCATTTAGCATCATTCTAAGTGATAGAAATTAAGTTATAGTGAAAATTGTGATACTTGGACAAAACGTGATTTTCAGCACATGAAACGCACGTTAAGGCAATAAAAACTGAAATGTTCCCCTGCTGCGACACAAACTGTCAGAGGCACATAGTTACTGTGTATATAGTGTATTATCGTCCAATTCAAGTAAGTTTTTCATTTAGCATCATTCTAATTGATAGAAATTAAGTTCTGGTGAAAATTATGATACTAGCCCAAAACGTGATTTTCAGCGCATGAAACGCACGTTAAGGCAATAAAAACTGAAATGTTCCCCTGCTGCGAAACAAACTGTCACAGACACATAGTTACTGAGTATATAGTGTAAAATCGTCCAATTCAAGTAAGTTTTTCATTTAGCATCATTCTAAGTGATAGAATTTCAGTTATGGTGAAAATTGTGATACTTGGCCAAAACGTGATTTTCAGCACATGAAACGCACGTTAAGGCAATAAAAACTGAAATATTCGCCTGCTGCGAAACAAACTGTCAGAGGCACATAGTTACTGTGTATATAGTGTAAAAATGTCCAATTCAAGTAAGTTTTTCATTTAGCATCATTCTAAGTGATAGAATTTAAGTTATGGTGAAAATTGTGATACTTGGCCAAAACGTGATTTTCAGCGCATGAAACGCACGTTAAGGCAATAAAAACTGAAATGTTCCCCTGCTGCGAAACAAACTGTCAGAGGCACATAGTTACTGTGTATATAGTGTAAAATCGTCCAATTCAAGTAAGTTTTGCATTTAGCATCATTCTAAGTGATAGAAATTAAGTTATAGTGAAAATTATGATACTTGGCCAAAACGTGATTTTCAGCGCATGAAACGCACGTTAAGGCAATAAAAACTGAAATGTTCCCCTGCTGCGAAACAAACTGCCAGAGGCACATAGTTACTGTGTATATAGTGTAAAATCGTCCAATTCAAGTAAGTTTTTCATTTAGCATCATTCTAAGTGATAGAATTGAAGTTATGGTGAAAATTGTGATACTTGGCCAAAACGTGATTTTCAGCGCATGAAACGCACGTTAAGGCAATAAAAACTGAAATGTTCCCCTGCTGCGAAACAAACTGTCAGAGGCACATAGTTACGTGTATATAGTGTAAAATTGTCCAATTCAAGCAAGTTTTTCATTTGGAATCATTCTAAGTGACAGAAATTAAGTTATAGTGAAAATTATGACACTTGGCCAAAACGTGATTTTCAGCGCATGAAACGCACGTTAAGGCAATAAAAACTGAAATGTTCCCCTGCTGCGAAACAAACTGTCAGAGGCACATAGTTACTGTATATATAGTGTAAAATCGTCCAATTCAAGTAAGTTTTACATTTAGCATCATTCTAAGTGATAGAAATTAAGTTATAGTGAAAATTATGATACTCGGCCAAAACGTGATTTTCAGCGCATGAAACGCACGTTAAGGCAATAAAAACTGAAATGTTCCCCTGCTGCGAAACAAACTGCCAGAGGCACATAGTTACTGTGTATATAGTGTAAAATCGTCCAATTCAAGTAAGTTTTGCATTTAGCATCATTCTAAGTGATAAAAATTAAGTTATAGTGAAAATTATGATACTTGGCCAAAACGTGATTTTCAGCGCATGAAACGCACGTTAAGGCAATAAAAACTGAAATGTTCCCCTGCTGGGAAACAAACTGCCAGAGGCACATAGTTATGTGTATATAGTGTAAAATCATCCAATTCAAGTAAGTTTTGCATTTAGCATCATTCTAAGTGATAGAAATTAAGTTCTGGTGAAAATTATGATACTAGCCCAAAACGTGATTTTCAGCGCATGAAACGCACGTTAAGGCAATAAAAACTGAAATGTTCCCCTGCTGCGAAACAAACTGTCACAGACACATAGTTACTGTGTATATAGTGTAAAATCGTCCAATTCAAGTAAAATTTTCATTTAGCATCATTCTAAGTGATAGAATTTAAGTTATGGTGAAAATTGTGATACTTGGCCAAAACGTGATTTTCAGCGCATGAAACGCACGTTAAGGCAATAAAAACTGAAATATTCGCCTGCTGCGAAACAAACTGTCAGAGGCACATCGTTACTGTATATATAGTGTAAAATCGTCCAATTCAAGTAAGTTTTACATTTAGCATCATTCTAAGTGATAGAAATTAAGTTATAGTGAAAATTATGATACTTGGCCAAAACGTGATTTTCAGCGCATGAAACGCACGTTAAGGCAATAAAAACTGAAATGTTCCCCTGCTGCGAAACAAACTGCCAGAGGCACATAGTTACTGTGTATATAGTGTAAAATCGTCCAATTCAAGTAAGTTTTTCATTTAGCATCATTCTAAGTGATAGAATTTAAGTTATGGTGAAAATTGTGATACTTGGCCAAAACGTGATTTTCAGCGCATGAAACGCACGTTAAGGCAATAAAAAATGAAATGTTCCCCTGCTGCGAAACAAACTGCCAGAGGCACATAGTTACTGTGTATATAGTGTAAAATCATCCAATTCAAGTAAGTTTTGCATTTGGCATCATTCTAAGTGCTAGAAATTAAGTTATAGTCAAAACTATGATACTTGGCCAAAACGTGATTTTCAGCGCATGAAACGCACGTTAAGGCAATAAAAACTGAAATGTTCCCCTGCTGCGAAACAAACTGTCAGAGGCACATAGTTACTGTGTATATAGTGTAAAATAGCCCAATTCAAGTAAGTTTTGCATTAAGCATCATTCTAAGTGATAGAAATTAAGTTATAGTGAAAATTATGATACTTGGCCAAAACGTGATTTTCAGCGCATAAAACGCACGTTAAGGCAATAAAAACTGAAATGTTCCCCTGCTGCGAAACAAACTGTCAGAGGCACATAGTTACTGTGTATATAGTGTAAAATCGTCCAATTCAAGTAAGTTTTGCATTTAGCATCATTCTAAGTGATAAAAATTAAGTTATAGTGAAAACTATGATACTTGGCCAAAACGTCATTTTCAGCGCATGAAACGCACGTTAAGGCAATAAAAACTGAAATGTTCCCCTGCTGCGAAACAAACTGTCAGATGCACATAGTTATTGTGTATATAGTGTAAAATCGTCCAATTCAAGTAAGTTTTTCATTTAGCATCATTCTAAGTGATAAAAATTAAGTTATAGTGAAAATTGTGATACTTGGCCAAAACGTGATTTTCAGCACATGAAACGCACGTTAAGGCAATAAAAACTGAAATGTTCCCCTGCTGTGAAACAAATGTCAGAGGCACATAGTTATTGTATATATAGTGTAAAATCGTCCAATTCAAGTAATTTATTCATTTAGCATCATTCTAAGTGATAGAAATTAAGTTATAGTGAAAACTATCATACTCGGCCAAAACATGATTTTCAGCTTATGAAACGCACGTTAAGGCAATAAAAACTGAAATGTTCCCCTGCTGCGAAAAAAACTGTCAGAGGCACATATTTACTGTGTATATAGTGTAAAATCGTCCAATTCAAGTAAATTTTGCATTTAGCATAATTCTAAGTGATAGAAATTAAGTTATAGTGAAAATTATGATACTTGGCCAAAACGTGATTTTCAGCGCATGAAACGCACGTTAAGGCAATAAAAACTGAAATGTTCCCCTGCTGCGAAACAAACTGTCAAAGACATATAGTTACTGTGTATATAGTGTATTATCGTCCAATTCAAGTAAGTTTTTCATTTAGCATCATTCTAAGTGATAAAAATTAAGTTATAGTGAAAACTATCATACTCGGCCAAAACATGATTTTCAGCGCATGAAACGCACGTTAAGGCAATAAAAACTGAAATGTTCCCCTGCTGCGAAACAAACTGTCAGAGGCACATAGTTACTGTGTATATATTGTAAAATCGTCCAATTCAAGTAAATTTTGCATTTAGCATCATTCTTAGTGATAGAAATTAAGTTATAGTGAAAATTATGATACTTGGCCAAAACGTGATTTTCAGCTCATGAAACGCACGTTAAGGCAAAAAAAACTGAAATGTTCCCCTGCTGCGAAACAAACTGCCAGAGGCACATAGTTACTGTGTCTATAGTGTAAAATCATCCAATTCAAGTAAGTATTGCATTTAGCATCATTCTAAGTGCTAGAAATTAAGTTAAAGTGAAAACTATGATACTTGGCCAAAACGTGATTTTCAGCGCATGAAACGCACGTTAAGGCAATAAAAACTGAAATGTTCCCCTGCTGCGAAACAAACTGTCAGAGGCACATAGTTACTGTGTATATAGTGTATAATTGTCCAATTCAAGTAAGTTTTTCATTTTGCATCATTCTAAGTGCTAGAAATTAGGTTATAGTGAAAACTATGATACTTGGCCAAAACGTGATTTTCAGCGCATGAAATGCACATTAAGGCAATAAAAACTGAAATGTTCCCCTGCTGCGAAACAAACTGTCAGTGACACATAGTTACTGTGTATATAGTGTATAATCGTCCAAATTAAGTAGGTTTTTCATTTGATATCATTCTAAGTGATGGAAGTTAGGGTTAGAGTTAGGGTTAGGGTTAGGGTTAGGGTTAGGGTTAGGTTAAGTTAAGTTATAGTGAAAACTATGATACTTGGCCAAAACGTGATTTTCAGCGCATGAAACGCACATAAGGGCAAAAAAACTGAAATGTTTGTTAGGTCTGAAAATACAACTTCAGGAGCAGGCTAAGAAAGAGTGAGATAAATTTAAATAGAAAATATGTATTACCAGACTGCAAAGTGGACAGTGAGAGTTCCTACAGTGGGGTCCTGTTCACTGCGATGTTACTTCAACTCTAGTCGAATGACCAGTGAGTGTGTCTTAAATACAGGCAAAACTGACAGTTGTCCCTAAGACTTTGGACAGATACGTTTCAGTCATTTGCAGGGAAACAAGTAATTGATTAGTGTCGGGCCTGGAATCTGTAGTCAATGGTTTCCAGACGTAGGGTGTTCTTCGCTGTTCCTACCCTGGGGAATACCGCCATCATGATTTTGGAGGAGACTGACCAGTGTTTGTGTTAGAGGGGGACATCCGAGCCCCAAACTGAATCATGGGGGAAGAAATCAAAGCTCCGTCGTTGACGCCTGGTGGGTAGATGTGGGTTGGCGTCGACAGTTGGAATCGAGTCTGCTGTTAGAACGTACGTGTGGTCGGATGCAGATGTAGGGACACAGAGCCCAGTTGTATTCGTGGGGATGATCATATACACTTGCCATTCGCAGAGCCACCATATTTGGTCCAGTACTGTCCATGATTGGGAAAGAATGTGTCTGATCTCGGCGCACCTGGTGACGTGAACTTGGTCCAAAGGGGTCTTCGGATCCGGTCCGCTGAAGTTGAAACAGGATGGATAACAGTCTGTTCTGTTGTTGCACTGGACATACGTTGCGGTATTGACTGTAGCTGCTAATGGTACTGCGACCATGGTATGTAGGCGGTCGAGCTTTGCTGGAAGGATTCTCTCAGATTACCCAGGATACAGTTGTAGGTGAGGTTGGCGAGTTCTTCGTTCTGTCGGTTGGACCATAGCTGTGGTTGGGCTACGGCAGTAGGCAAGAGGGAACAGACATAACAACTCATTGGTTGTGGCGCGGGCTGTGAGTGCGGTGTATCTGTACCAACTGTTCCTCATCATCGGGTTGTAGTCGTTTTCTTCCTGTGTTTGGACATGGGCGAGAATAAGGTGTATCTACTCAGGCTTAGGTGTTCCTGCCGGACGGATTTTGAGTAGGCGTGTGGCGGATGGTTGTACGAAGGGGTTCACACCAATCACTTTGGGGACCATGGCTGGACTAGTAGTGCGGATGGTGATAGTAAAGAGGGGGCCTTTTCCTGGTCGGTCCGGTCGGAGGCATAGGTTAATGCAGCCTTTTTGTTGGATATTGGTCGTAAGGTCTAGCATATGTTTACCATCTTTGATGGTGGTGGCTAACTTGGTGAAGTTAGCGGTCATGGTGGTAGCTTCTTTGGAAAGGGGCCATGTGATGGTTTTGTAGCCTGTATGGAGGAGGACCTGGTCCAAGGTGTCTGGCCAGACCATTCAGACTCTGGGAGCTTGTAGGTACCAATAAAAATAACTGGAGTCAGTCCTGTGTAATCCCAAGTGAGTAAGCTGTAGGCTGAGCAAAGGTACTTGAACGACGATTGGTGTCTTGGTTAATGGGATGCAGATCTGGGGGCCCCTGATCGTTTCCTGAACCAGCTAGTGGGGCATTCTCCTCCAGTGGGAGTGTACCAAGGTTCTGGTACGTTCCCCCCATGTGGTTGAACACAGAGCGGTGATGATGATGGCCAAAATCACACAGTGAGGTCCGTCCCAACGTGGAGAAGACCAGCACTTTCTTTTTATCACCTTGACGAGTACCAGGTCTCCTGGGGACAGGACCTCCTCTGTGGGAGACAGAGAAGATGTCGGCAGATTATTTTGCAATCATCATGTTCTTTCTTGGAACATTTTGCATAACCACTTATTGAGGGATTCTGTTTCTCCTTTCTCTTTTACCACCAGATCTTTTTCCCACATTGTTAGTGGAAGATTCTGTCTTTCACTGCCTCAAATGGTGTGCATCCCTGTGC
Organism: Stigmatopora nigra; assembly: GCF_051989575.1. Classification (NCBI taxonomy): domain Eukaryota; kingdom Metazoa; phylum Chordata; class Actinopteri; order Syngnathiformes; family Syngnathidae; genus Stigmatopora; species Stigmatopora nigra. The sequence continues at coordinate 60,012 of NW_027551625.1, forward strand.
TGTTGGAATGATTCTCATGTACGTTTCTACCAGGCTCAGGCATTCTTGCCATGGTTTTCCTGTATCTTCCATGGTTTTTCTGAGTCGGAGTTTTACTGTTCTAATGGTTTGTTCGACGAGTCCAGCACTTTGGTTCAGTTTGATGAAATCCATGTTCAGAAGCTCGAAGGGATATGTTCCTGTTTGCCTTGTTCCATGCTTGGGTAGTTCATTGCCTTGAGAGTTGTGTCTACAGCAGTTTAGACAGTTTCTGCAAAATAATTGAGGTAAGTTTGGAGACCTCTGGGAACATGCATTGTTTGTTGTACTGTACTGATCATCCCTCCTGTTGAGACATGGCTCCTCCCATGGCTCAATTTGGCAATTACTTCAAACAATGATCGTGTCACGCATGGCTTGTTTTCTACTGCATAGAGTCCGTTCTTGTGTTGAGTGGCTCCTTCTGTTTCCCATTGCAGTTTCTCTTTTTCTGGGGAATGATTTTGCATTTCTCTTAGGAATTCAGCAGGGATTGGGCTGTGTCTTTCCACCGTCACGTCTTGTTCTAGGAATAGTCTACATGCCTCTGTCAGTGCCACTATTTCTGCGGCTTGTGCAGACCAGTCGCCGGGGAGTCGTCCTGTCTTGAGGTTGTCTTTTTGAGTCACCACGGCATATACGTTGTGTTTTTCTCCATCCAGGGTTTTTGATGATGATCCATCCCCATAGGCAATGTGTCCGGGGGGCAATGGGTTGTCCATTAGGTCAGTTGCATATACGTGGTTAATTATGATTCGTTGAGTGGGCAACTGTGAGAATTGGTTTAACCACTTGTCGTCCGGTCTCCCATGAACTTCAGGGTGACATGTAATGGCCATGTTTGTTGTTCCTGTCCTGGGGCTGCTGGGCAGATATCTTCAGACTGTTCTCTTAGACTTTCAGCTACCTTGGCAGAATCATTCCCGACAATGTCGAGAGAGTAGAAGCTGTTAGATGTGGTGGTGTGGAAGATATTTTTGGTCTGTAATTCCCTGGGTCGGAGGCCATTTTGGGTGGCCACTAGGCTTAGCCCAAGCTGGACCATGATATCTCGTCCCGGTAACTCTCCGATTTTCATTTTGCAGTCTGACAATGAACCCATCCCTTTTGTTGCTTTCTGACCCATATTAATCACTTACTTAATAGTTTAAACAACAATTATTTTCTAAATTACCCGAAATTGATCTCCACTTTGTGATTAACCCAATATCTCTGAACACACAAAGACCAAAAGTCCCTGACTTTGTCTTAGTTAAGTCCCTGACTCTATTAACAGACCAAGACTATAATGCCTTTGCTAATTCTTGTTCTACTTTCATTGGTCCCGGACCAATTGGTTTATTACCAGACTGCAAAGTGGACAGTGAGAGTTCCTACAGTAAGGTCCTGTTCAACGCGATGTTCCTGAAACTCTAGTCGAATGACCAGTGTGTGTGTCTTAAATACAGGAAAAACTGACAGTTGTCACTAGGACTTTGGACAGATACATTTCAGTCATTTGCAGGGCAAAAAGTAATTGATCAGTGTCAGACAGTTGAATATTTGTGCTGACATGTCACCCCAATCACAAGACTAAGATTGTTTATTCAGTCAGACAGTTGGGTGTTTATGCTGCTATGTCAGCCGTAAGGATGACTACAATGCTGTTATACTCACAAAAACTTATACAATATGAACAAGCATTTGCAAAGATACTTTGTCTAATCTTACATATTCCCCTGCTGCCAAAAAAACTGTCAGAGACACATAGTTACTGTGTATATAGTGTAAAATCGTCCAATTCAAGTAAGTTATCCATTTGGCATTATTCTCATTGCTAAAAATTAAGTTACAATGAAAACAATCATACTTGGCCAAAACGTGATTTTCAGGGTATGAAAAGTACATTAAGGCAATAAAAACTGAAAAGTTCCCCTGCTGCCAAACAAACTGTCAGAGACACATAGTTCCTGTGTATATAGTGTAAAATCGTCCTATCCATGTAAGTCTTTCATTGGCATCATTCTAAGTGATTCTGGAGCTATTTCCCACCATAAAAAGTGTCCAAAACAGGCATTTTGCGATTAAAATAGTGGTTGTATTAGAACCAGGCCCAGGCGATTCTGGTTGGTGTTTTTACCCTGAAATTGTGTCCAATGATGATAAGGATGTATTTTTGATTATTCTGTATAAAAATAATCCTCTAGGGATGTTCAGAAGTTTTGTTACGTCCGAATCAATGACCTCAATTTGGGCACTTTATTTACAAGTGGTGGTTTTTAAGAACCAGGCCCAGTTGGTTCTGGTTGGTGCTTTTACCCAGATATAGTATCCATTGTGTGGGTAGATGTATTTTCACTATTCTGTCTAAAAATAAAGATCCAGGACAGTTCCGGGGCTATTTCCCTCCATAAATAGTGTCCAAAACATGCATTTTGCGATACAAAATAGTGGCTGCATTATAACAGGGTCCAGTCGGTTCTGGTGGGTGTTTGTATACGAAACTTGTGTCCAATTATGATGGGGATGTATACTTGACTATTCTGTATAGAAGTAATCATCTAGCGATGTTCAGAAGTTCTGTTATGCCCGAATGAATTACTTTCATTTGGTCACTTTATTTACAAGTGGTGGTTTAGAAACAGGCCCAGTCGGTTTTGGTTGGTGCTTTTACCCAGAATTTGTGTTTATTGTGTGAGTGGATGTATTTTCACTATTTTGTATAACAATAATGATCCAGGATGATTCCGGAGCTATTTCCCACCACAAACAGTGTCCAAAACAGGCATTTTGCGGTTAAAGTAGTGGTTGTATTAGAACCACGCCCAGTCGGTTCTGGTTCGTGTTTTTACCCAGAAATTGTGTCCAATGATTATGGGGATGTATTTTTTATTATTCTTTATAAAAATAATATTCTAGGGATGTTCAGAAGTTCTGTTATGCCCTAATCAATGACCTCAATTTGTGCACTTTATTTACAAGTGGTTGTTTAGAACCAGGCCCAGTCGGTTCTGGTTGGTGCTTTACCCACAATTAGTGTCGATTGTGTGGGTTTGATGTATTTTCACTATTCTCTGTAAGAATAAAGATCCAGGGATGTTCTGAGACTATTTCCCACCAGAAATAGTGTCAAAAACATGCATTTTGCGACAAAAATAGTGGTTGTATTAGAACCAGGCCCAGTCGGTTCTGGTTTGTGTATACCCCCTTAACGTGTGTCCAATAGGAATGGGGTTGTATTTTTGACTATTCTGTATAAAAATTATCATCTAGGGATGTTCAGAAGTTCTTCTATGCCCGAATAAATGACCTCCATTTGGGCACTTTATTTTGCATGTTGGTTGTAGTAGAACCAAGCCCAGTCGGTTCTGGTTGGTGCTTTTACCCAGAATTAGTGTTGATTGTGTAGGTGGATGTATTTTCACCATTCTGTCTAAAAATAAAGATCCAGGATGGTTCTAGGGGTATTTACTACCATAAATAGTCTCCAAAACATGCATTTTGTGATAAAAAATAGTAGTTGAAAAAATGAAAAAATGAAAATCAGACATAGGCATTGTCGTCATCATTGACTTGACAAAAAGCCTAGTAGTCATCATACCCTCAGCAGCGTATGACGAAATTGTATAGTGCTTCTCCACAAGTTCGTCTTCCCAGGCCAGACACATTTATGACATTTATTTATGACATATTCATACTTGTTAGCTCCCCGCCTTGAGCGCCATTTTGCGGCGACTGCAAGATGCCTCACCGATGCCAACAAGAATAAGGTGGATCACTTACCTCTCAGTCTTTATACTTACCCTCCCTCAGTCAGCCTTTGGAAGGCAGATCTGCGCCAAACGACCTTCCTGTTACTTCATTTCGACTTGACTTAATTTCATAGTAGGGATATGTGTAGTCGTCACGTCACGTGTTGCTGCAGGTTCAGAGACCTGATGGCTGTTGGGAAAAAGCTGTCCTTGAGCCTGTTTGTCCGTGCTTTGTAGGACCTGTAGCGTCTGCCAGATGGAAGCAACTGGAACAGGCCGTGTCCAGGGTGGTATGGGTCTCCAACAATGGACCCGGCTCTTCTAAGGTATCGGGGGTTGGCAATGTCTTCTAGTGATGGCAGAGAGCAGCCGACGATCTTCTGGGCAGTGTTTATCACCCTCTGTATGGCTTTTTTGTCTGCTGCCGTGCTTCCGGTATACCACACTGTAATGCCGTAAGTCAGGATGCTCTCCACAGTGGCTCTGTAGAAGGTTGCCAGAAGCTTGGTGTCCAATTTGTCCCTTCTCAGTACCCTGAGAAAGTGGAGTCGTTTCTGGGCCTTCTTTACTAACACTGTGGTGTTTGTGGACCAGGAGAGCCTATCCGTGACGTGGACTCCCAGAAATTTGAAGGATTGGACCCTGTCTACACATACTCCGTTAATGAGGAGTGGGGCCAGGTCTGTGCTGCGCTTGCGAAAGTCCAGGATTATTTCTTTAGTCTTTGCGGTATTTAGTGTAAGATTGTTCGCCGAGCACCAAGAAGACAGTTTGTCGACCTCGTCTCTGTAAGCTGACTCATCCCCGCCTGAGATGAGTCCGATCACAGTGGTGTCATCGGCGAATTTGATGATAGAGTTTGACTGGTGGGCTGGTGTGCAGTCGTATGTGTACAAGGAGTACAGGACAGGACTCAGTACACAGCCTTGTGGTGAGCCAGTGTTCAGTGTAATGGCGGAAGAGAGGTGTGGACCCATTCTGACAGTTTGTGGTCGACCAGTCAAGAAGTTCTTTACCCAGCAGCAGATTGAAGAGGATAGTCCAAGGTGGTAGAGTTTGTCCTTCAGGATGTCCGGCTTGATGGTGTTAAAGGCTGAGCTATAGTCTATGAAAAGCATCGTCACATAGTTCCCCCGGTGCTCCAGGTGGCTCAGTGCTGTGTGAAGAGCCACAGCGATAGCATCCTCAGTGGACCTGTTTTCTCTATAAGCAAACTGGTGAGGGTCAACTGAGGGGGGGATTGTCCTTCTGATGTGTCGGGCCACCAACTTTTCAAAGCACTTCATGATCACAGGCGTGAGAGCAACAGGCCTGTAATCGTTCAAGCTGCAGATGGTTGGCCTTTTTGGGGACAGGAATGATGGTGGCAGATTTTAGGCAGGCAGGAACGATGGATAGTTGCATTATAACTGGGTAGTCTCGGTTCTGGTTGCTGTTTATATCCGAAACTTGTGTCCAAAGAGGATGGGGATGTATATTTTACTATTCTGTTTAAAAATAATCATGTAGGGATGTTTTGGGGCTTTTTTTAACACAAGAATCAAAAACCTCCAATGGATCTTTATTTTGCACGGTGGTTGAATTAGAACCGGGCCCAGTCGGTTCTGGTTGCCGCTTTTACCCAGATTTAGTGTCAATTGTGTGGATGGATGCATTTTCACTATTATGTGTAAAATTAAAGATGCAGGGATGTTCTGGGAATATTTCACACCGTCAATAGTGTCCAAAACATTTTGCGATAAAAATAGTGGTTGTATTAGAACAAGGCCCAATCGGTTCTGGTTGGTGTATTTACCCAGAATTTGTGTTGATTGAGTGGGTGGATGTAGTTTCACTATTTTCTATAAAAATAATGTTTCCCACCATAAACATTGTCCAAAACAGGCATTTTGCGATTAAAAAAGAGGTCGTATTAGAACCAGGCCCAGTCGGTTCTGGTTGGTGCTTCTACCCATAATTAGTGTTGAATGTGTAGATGGATGTATTTTCACTATTCTGTGTAAAAATAATGATCCAGGATGGTTCTGGAGCTATTTTCCCACCATAAACAGTGTCCAAAACAGGCATTCTGCGATTAAAATAGTGGTTGTATTAGAACCAGGCCCAGTCTGTTCTGGTTGGTGAATTTACCCGAAAAATTGTATCCATTGACGATGGGGATGTATTTTTGATTATTATGTATAAAAATAATCATCTAGGGATCTTCAGAAGTTCTGTTATTCCCGAATCAATGACCTCCATTTGGGCACATTATTGACGGAGCTCACGACCATGATCCAGTGTGTGGCTCGGATGTGTCCCTCAAACACAAATACTGGTCAGTCTCATCCAAAATCCTAATGGCTCAGTTCCCTTGAGTGGGAGCGGCAAGGAACGCCCTGCATTTGAAGACCATTGAAGGCAGGTTCCGGGCCTGTGTCGGCGCATCAGTCAGGCTGGGTAGCCGCTATGGCCCAGGTGATTTTCCAGGGCTGCCCTGCTCTTGACGGAGTGGCCACCCAGCGGGGCTGTGTGTGTTTCAAGGTGGGAGACTCGTGCTGCCCCTTCATCCCTGCCGGCATGTCCTGCTCGGTCCATGATGCCCTGCAGGCTATTAGGAACATGCAGAGAGCTGTGACCGGAGATCCGGTTCCACAACGAGGATGGCTTGACTGGTTCTTCTCTGGCTCATGGAAACAGCCACTTCAATATTTCAATATTTTTACAGACACAAAAGGAGGGAATTGTGGGATGGACTGGCTAACTGGCTTAATAATTGTTTATTCTTGTCGCACCATGTGGTCATACTGGTTTAACTTTGTTTTTTAAGATCGTAGAATGCAAGGTAGACTAGCCAAACTGGTTTTACAATTGAATTAAAAGATCGTGGAATGTAAGAAAGACTAACTAGTTGGCCTTGCAATTGTTTGTTCGCCTCGAGAAATATAAGAAAGGCTGGCTAACAGGGTTTGCAATTTTTTCCTTGTATTGTGCGATGAAAAGAGGTTCAACTTCAGGAGTAACTGTCACTCTCCAGGTCATCTAGGGTCAAGTGCACACTTGAAAACTTTCATATTCGACCAAAACGTGCTTATCAGCACATAAAAAGCACATTTGGTGGTACGCGGGAAGAACGGCAGCCCCAGGACAGGAACAACAAACATGGCCATTACATGTCACCCTGAAGTTCATGGGAGACCGGACGACAAGTGGTTAAACCAATTCTCACAGTTGCCCACTCAACGAATCAACATAGTTACTGTGTCTATAGTGTAAAATCATCCAATTAAAGTAAGTATTGCATTTAGCATCATTCTAAGTGCTAGAAATTAAGTTATAGTGAAAATTATGATACTTGGCCAAAACGTGATTTTCAGCGCATGAAACGCACGTTAAGGCAATAAAAACTGAAATGTTCCCCTGCTGCGAAACAAACTGTCAGAGACATATAGTTACTGTGTATATAGTGTATTATCGTCCAATTCAAGCAAGTTTTTCATTTAGCATCATTCTAAGTGATAGAAATTAAGTTATAATGAAAACTATCATACTCGGCCAAAACATGATTTTCAGCGCATGAAACGCACGTTAAGGCAATAAAATCTGAAATGTTCCCCTGCTGCGAAACAAACTGTCATAGGCACATAGTTACTGTGTATATAGTGTAAAATCGTCCAATTCAAGTAAGTTTTGCATTTAGCATCATTCTAAGTGCTAGAAATTAAGTTATAGAGAAAATTATGATACTTGGCCAAAACGTGATTTTCAGTGCATGAAACGCACGTTAAGGCAATAAAAACTGAAATTTTCCCCTGCTGCGAAACAAACTGTCAGAGGCACATAGTTACTGTGTATATAGTGCAGGGGTGGCCAACCAGTCAGAGACCAAGAGCCACATTTTTTACCGTGTTACCGCAAAGAGCCACATTTTTTACTGTGTTACCGCAAAGAGCCACATCACACAGATTTATTGTAAATGTCACACACCAGCATAGTAATGACATAAATTGACTCCTACAGTACTAACAGCACAGGCCAGTCATTATCAACAATGAACATTGTGTGCACTGTCTCACACAGACAAACTCTCAGTTCAACCAAGTCCGCAAACAAAAATATAATAATTTACAATAGCGTTTTTCTTTTTCTATGCATGTTACTTAGTGGGACTTCTGTCATAAAATCAGAGCCTATTTTTGCGCAACGTTCGCTCCTTGTGAGCTGTCATTTATTATGAATGGCTTTTAACTAGCGCGCCCACCACGTGGGTGTCCACCTCGCTCTCCTATTGGCTGCTCCCGGCTGAGCACTCTCGCCTTGGTCTGCCTCGCAGGGGGTGTGGCTTTTTCAGCCGACGCTCGATCTTTGGGATACTTTTTGTGTGCGCGACGCTGTTCATTGCCGCTTCTGGTTCACGGGAGCTCTCCCACTCTGTTAAAAACGTTTACTCAAATGACCTTGCTCCTACTGGGAAACTTTGAGGTATTTTCATCCCAAGCACATGCGCATTGGACGAAAATACCGTATTGAACTCAAGCGAAGCGCACACGCAAATAAAAATAAAACACAAATACAAACTTTGATATGGACGTAAGAGCCACATGAAACCGGGCAAAGAGCCGCATGCGGCTCGCGAGCCGCGGGTTGGCCACCCCTGCTCTAGTCGAATGGCCAGTGTGTGTGTCTTAAATACAGGAAAAACTGACAGTTGTCACTAGGACTTTGGACAGATACATTTCAGTCATTTGCAGGGCAAAAAGTAATTGATCAGTGTCAGACAGTTGAATATTTGTGCTGACATGTCACCCCAATCACAAGACTAAGATTGTTTATTCAGTCAGACAGTTGGGTGTTTATGCTGCTATGTCAGCCGTAAGGATGACTACAATGCTGTTATACTCACAAAAACTTATACAATATGAACAAGCATTTGCAAAGATACTTTGTCTAATCTTACATATTCCCCTGCTGCCAAAAAAACTGTCAGAGACACATAGTTACTGTGTATATAGTGTAAAATCGTCCAATTCAAGTAAGTTATCCATTTGGCATTATTCTCATTGCTAAAAATTAAGTTACAATGAAAACAATCATACTTGGCCAAAACGTGATTTTCAGGGTATGAAAAGTAAATTAAGGCAATAAAAACTGAAAAGTTCCCCTGCTGCCAAACAAACTGTCAGAGACACATAGTTCCTGTGTATATAGTGTAAAATCGTCCTATCCATGTAAGTCTTTCATTGGCATCATTCTAGGTGATTCTGGAGCTATTTCCCACCATAAAAAGTGTCCAAAACAGGCATTTTGCGATTAAAATAGTGGTTGTATTAGAACCAGGCCCAGGCGATTCTGGTTGATGTTTTTACCCTGAAATTGTGTCCAATGATGATAAGGATGTATTTTTGATTATTCTGTATAAAAATAATCATCTAGGGATGTTCAGAAGTTTTGTTACGCCCGAATCAATGACCTCAATTTGGGCACTTTATTTACAAGTGGTGGTTTTTAAGAACCAGGCCCAGTCGGTTCTGGTTGGTGCTTTTACCCAGATATAGTATCCATTGTGTGGGTAGATGTATTTTCACTATTCTGTCTAAAAATAAAGATCCAGGACAGTTCCGGGGCTATTTCCCTCCATAAATAGTGTCCAAAACATGCATTTTGCGATACAAAATAGTGGCTGCATTATAACAGGGTCCAGTCGGTTCTGGTGGGTGTTTGTATACGAAACTTGTGTCCAATTATGATGGGGATGTATACTTGACTATTCTGTATAGAAGTAATCATCTAGCGATGTTCAGAAGTTCTGTTATGCCCGAATGAATTACTTTCATTTGGTCACTTTATTTACAAGTGGTGGTTTAGAAACAGGCCCAGTCGGTTTTGGTTGGTGCTTTTACCCAGAATTTGTGTTTATTGTGTGAGTGGATGTATTTTCACTATTTTGTATAACAATAATGATCCAGGATGATTCTGGAGCTATTTCCCACCACAAACAGTGTCCAAAACAGGCATTTTGCAGTTAAAGTAGTGGTTGTATTAGAACCACGCCCAGTCGGTTCTGGTTCGTGTTTTTACCCAGAAATTGTGTCCAATGATTATGGGGATGTATTTTTTATTATTCTTTATAAAAATAATATTCTAGGGATGTTCAGAAGTTCTGTTATGCCCTAATCAATGACCTCAATTTGGGCACTTTATTTACAAGTGGTTGTTTAGAACCAGGCCCAGTCGGTTCTGGTTGGTGCTTTACCCACAATTAGTGTCGATTGTGTGGGTTTGATGTATTTTCACTATTCTCTGTAAGAATAAAGATCCAGGGATGTTCTGAGACTATTTCCCACCAGAAATAGTGTCAAAAACATGCATTTTGCGACAAAAATAGTGGTTGTATTAGAACCAGGCCCAGTCGGTTCTGGTTTGTGTATACCCCCTTAACGTGTGTCCAATAGGAATGGGGTTGTATTTTTGACTATTCTGTATAAAAATTATCATCTAGGGATGTTCAGAAGTTCTTCTATGCCCGAATAAATGACCTCCATTTGGGCACTTTATTTTGCATGTTGGTTGTAGTAGAACCAAGCCCAGTCGGTTCTGGTTGGTGCTTTTACCCAGAGTTAGTGTTGATTGTGTAGGTGGATGTATTTTCACCATTCTGTCTAAAAATAAAGATCCAGGATGGTTCTAGGGGTATTTACTACCATAAATAGTCTCCAAAACATGCATTTTGTGATAAAAAATAGTAGTTGAAAAAATGAAAAAATGAAAATCAGACATAGGCATTGTCGTCATCATTGACTTGACAAAAAGCCTAGTAGTCATCATACCCTCAGCAGCGTATGACGAAATTGTATAGTGCTTCTCCACAAGTTCGTCTTCCCAGGCCAGACACATTTATGACATTTATTTATGACATATTCATACTTGTTAGCTCTCCGCCTTGAGCGCCATTTTGCGGCGACTGCAAGATGCCTCACCGATGCCAACAAGAATAAGGTGGATCACTTACCTCTCAGTCTTTATACTTACCCTCCCTCAGTCAGCCTTTGGAAGGCAGATCTACGCCAAACGACCTTCCTGTTACTTCATTTCGACTTGACTTAATTTCATAGTAGGGATATGTGTAGTCGTCACGTCACGTGTTGCTGCAGGTTCAGAGACCTGATGGCTGTTGGGAAAAAGCTGTCCTTGAGCCTGTTTGTCCGTGCTTTGTAGGACCTGTAGCGTCTGCCAGATGGAAGCAACTGGAACAGGCCGTGTCCAGGGTGGTATGGGTCTCCAACAATGGACCCGGCTCTTCTAAGGTATCGGGGGTTGGCAATGTCTTCTAGTGATGGCAGAGAGCAGCCGACGATCTTCTGGGCAGTGTTTATCACCCTCTGTATGGCTTTTTTGTCTGCTGCCGTGCTTCCGGTATACCACACTGTAATGCCGTAAGTCAGGATGCTCTCCACAGTGGCTCTGTAGAAGGTTGCCAGAAGCTTGGTGTCCAATTTGTCCCTTCTCAGTACCCTGAGAAAGTGGAGTCGTTTCTGGGCCTTCTTTACTAACACTGTGGTGTTTGTGGACCAGGAGAGCCTATCCGTGACGTGGACTCCCAGAAATTTGAAGGATTGGACCCTGTCTACACATACTCCGTTAATGAGGAGTGGGGCCAGGTCTGTGCTGCGCTTGCGAAAGTCCAGGATTATTTCTTTAGTCTTTGCGGTATTTAGTGTAAGATTGTTCGCCGAGCACCAAGAAGACAGTTTGTCGACCTCGTCTCTGTAAGCTGACTCATCCCCGCCTGAGATGAGTCCGATCACAGTGGTGTCATCGGCGAATTTGATGATAGAGTTTGACTGGTGGGCTGGTGTGCAGTCGTATGTGTACAAGGAGTACAGGACAGGACTCAGTACACAGCCTTGTGGTGAGCCAGTGTTCAGTGTAATGGCGGAAGAGAGGTGTGGACCCATTCTGACAGTTTGTGGTCGACCAGTCAAGAAGTTCTTTACCCAGCAGCAGATTGAAGAGGATAGTCCAAGGTGGTAGAGTTTGTCCTTCAGGATGTCCGGCTTGATGGTGTTAAAGGCTGAGCTATAGTCTATGAAAAGCATCGTCACATAGTTCCCCCGGTGCTCCAGGTGGCTCAGTGCTGTGTGAAGAGCCACAGCGATAGCATCCTCAGTGGACCTGTTTTCTCTATAAGCAAACTGGTGAGGGTCAACTGAGGGGGGGATTGTCCTTCTGATGTGTCGGGCCACCAACTTTTCAAAGCACTTCATGATCACAGGCGTGAGAGCAACAGGCCTGTAATCGTTCAAGCTGCAGATGGTTGGCCTTTTTGGGGACAGGAATGATGGTGGCAGATTTTAGGCAGGCAGGAACGATGGATAGTTGCATTATAACTGGGTAGTCTCGGTTCTGGTTGCTGTTTATATCCGAAACTTGTGTCCAAAGAGGATGGGGATGTATATTTTACTATTCTGTTTAAAAATAATCATGTAGGGATGTTATGGGGCTTTTTTTACACAAGAATCAAAAACCTCCAATGGATCTTTATTTTGCACGGTGGTTGAATTAGAACCGGGCCCAGTCGGTTCTGGTTGCCGCTTTTACCCAGATTTAGTGTCAATTGTGTGGATGGATGCATTTTCACTATTATGTGTAAAATTAAAGATGCAGGGATGTTCTGGGAATATTTCACACCGTCAATAGTGTCCAAAACATTTTGCGATAAAAATAGTGGTTGTATTAGAACAAGGCCCAATCGGTTCTGGTTGGTGTATTTACCCAGAATTTGTGTTGATTGAGTGGGTGGATGTAGTTTCACTATTTTCTATAAAAAATAATGTTTCCCACCATAAACATTGTCCAAAACAGGCATTTTGCGATTAAAAAAGAGGTCGTATTAGAACCAGGCCCAGTCGGTTCTGGTTGGTGCTTCTACCCATAATTAGTGTTGAATGTGTAGATGGATGTATTTTCACTATTCTGTGTAAAAATAATGATCCAGGATGGTTCTGGAGCTATTTTCCCACCATAAACAGTGTCCAAAACAGGCATTCTGCGATTAAAATAGTGGTTGTATTAGAACCAGGCCCAGTCTGTTCTGGTTGGTGAATTTACCCGAAAAATTGTATCCATTGACGATGGGGATGTATTTTTGATTATTATGTATAAAAATAATCATCTAGGGATCTTCAGAAGTTCTGTTATTCCCGAATCAATGACCTCCATTTGGGCACATTATTGACGGAGCTCACGACCATGATCCAGTGTGTGGCTCGGATGTGTCCCTCAAACACAAATACTGGTCAGTCTCATCCAAAATCCTAATGGCTCAGTTCCCTTGAGTGGGAGCGGCAAGGAACGCCCTGCATTTGAAGACCATTGAAGGCAGGTTCCGGGCCTGTGTCGGCGCATCAGTCAGGCTGGGTAGCCGCTATGGCCCAGGTGATTTTCCAGGGCTGCCCTGCTCTTGACGGAGTGGCCACCCAGCGGGGCTGTGTGTGTTTCAAGGTGGGAGACTCGTGCTGCCCCTTCATCCCTGCCGGCATGTCCTGCTCGGTCCATGATGCCCTGCAGGCTATTAGGAACATGCAGAGAGCTGTGACCGGAGATCCGGTTCCACAACGAGGATGGCTTGACTGGTTCTTCTCTGGCTCATGGAAACAGCCACTTCAATATTTCAATATTTTCACAGACACAAAAGGAGGGAATTGTGGGATGGACTGGCTAACTGGCTTAATAATTGTTTATTCTTGTCGCACCATGTGGTCATACTGGTTTAACTTTGTTTTTTAAGATCGTAGAATGCAAGGTAGACTAGCCAAACTGGTTTTACAATTGAATTAAAAGATGGTGGAATGTAAGAAAGACTAACTAGTTGGCCTTGCAATTGTTTGTTCGCCTCGAGAAATATAAGAAAGGCTGGCTAACAGGGTTTGCAATTTTTTCCTTGTATTGTGCGATGAAAAGAGGTTCAACTTCAGGAGTAACTGTCACTCTCCAGGTCATCTAGGGTCAAGTGCACACTTGAAAACTTTCATATTCGACCAAAACGTGCTTATAAGCACATAAAAAGCACATTTGGTGGTACGCGGGAAGAACGGCAGCAGACAAAAAGGCTATTTAGAAAGGTATCACCACTACGCAGAAGAACGTCGGCTACTCTGCCCTCACCAGAAGACATTGCCAGCCCTCGTTACCTCAGCAGAGCCAGGGACATGATCAGGGACCCATGCCACCCTGGTCACAATCGGTTCCAGCTGCTGCTCTCTGGCAGACAGACGCTGTAAGTTTCCCACATCCGTTGGGACTCTAAACTTGGGGTAACACAACACAATCCCTTCTGTGTAATAACTTCGGGTGAGGTAATATGAATAGACATTAGGTACAAGGTGATCTGACACCTACATGCTGAATGAAGGCAAGTGAAAGACAGTGAGAGGTAAGAGATCCACTCAAGGGGTGGTGATGCAATGTATCCATAAAGGCAGAATTGTAAATTAAGAGTCTGGAGTCATAACTTGTAAAACTGTGTAAAAATGTCAGAGACACAAATGACATAGTGTAATATCATCAAATTTTATAATTTAATACGTTTTTCATTTGGCATCATTCTAATGGCTAGATATTAAGTTATAATGAAAACTATGATACTTGGCCAAAACGTGATTTTCAGCGCATGAAACGCACGTTAAGGCAATAAAAACTGAAATGTTCCCCTGCTGCGAAACAAACTGTCAGAGACACATAGTTACTGTGTATATAGTGTATTATTGTCCAATTCAAGTAAGTTTTTCATTTGGCATCATTCTAAGTGATAGAAATTAAGTTATAGTGAAAATTATGATACTTGGCCAAAACGTGATTTTCAGCGCATGAAACGCACGTTAAGGCAATAAAAACTGAAATGTTCCCCTGCTGCGAAACATACACTCAGAGGCACATAGTTACTGTGTATATAGTGTATAATTGTCCAATTCAAGTAAGTTTTTCATTTTGCATCATTCTAAGTGCTAGAAATTAAGTTATAGTGAAAACTATGATACTTGGCCAAAACGTGATTTTCAGCGCATGAAATGCACATTAAGGCAATAAAAACTGAAATGTTCCCCCGCTGCGAAACAAACTGTCAGTGACACATAGTTACTGTGTATATAGTGTATAATCATCCAAATTAAGTAGGTTTTTCATTTGATATCATTCTAAGTGATGAAAGTTAGGGTTAGGGTTAGGGTTAGGTTAAGTTATAGTGAAAACTAGGATACTTGGCCAAAACATGATTTTCAGCGCATGAAACGCACATTAGGGCAAAAAAACTGAAATGTTTGTTAGGTCTGAAAATACAACTTCAGGAGCAGGCTAAGAAAGAGTGAGATAAATTTAAATAGAAAATATGTATGACCAGACTGCAAAGTGGACAGAGAGTTCCTACAGTGGGCTCCTGTTCACTGCGATGTTACTGCAACTCTAGTCGAATGACCAGTGAGTGTGTCTTAAATACAGGCAAAACTGACAGTTGTCCCTAAGACTTTGGACAGATACGTTTCAGTCATTTGCAGGGCAACAAGTAATTGATTAGTGTCGGGCCTGGAATCTGTAGTCAATGGTTTCCAGACGTAGGGTGTTCTTCGCTGTTCCTACCCTGGGGAATACCGCCATCATGATTTTGGAGGAGACTGACCAGTGTTTGTATTAGAGGGGGACATCCGAGCCCCAAACTGAATCATGGGGGAAGAAATCAAAGCTCCGTCGTTGACGCCTGGTGGGTAGATGTGGGTTGGCGTCGACAGTTGGAATCGAGTCTGCTGTTAGAACGTACGTGTGGTCGGATGCAGATGTAGGGACACAGAGCCCAGTTGTATTGGTGGGGATGATCATATACACTTGCCATTCGCAGAGCCACCATATTTGGTCCAGTACTGTCCATGATTGGGAAGGAATGTGTCTGATCTCGGCGCACCTGGTGACGTGAACTTGGTCCAAAGGGTCTTCGGATCCGGTCCGCTGAAGTTGAAACAGGATGGATAACAGTCTGTTCGGTTGTTGCACTGGACATACGTTGCGGTATTGACTGTAGCTGCTATTGGTACTGCGACCATGGTATGTAGGCGGTCGAGCTTTGCTGGAAGGATTCTCTCAGATTACCCAGGATACAGTTGTAGGTGAGGTTGGCGAGTTCTTCGTTCTGTCGGTTGGACCATAGCTGTGGTTGGGCTGTGGCAGTAGGCATGAGGGAACAGACATAACAACTCATTGGTTGTGGCGCGGGCTGTGAGTGCGGTGTATCTGTACCAACTGTTCCTCATCATCAGGTTGTAGTCGTTTTCTTCCTGTGTTTGGACATGGGCGAGAATAAGGTGTATCTACTCAGGCTTAGGTGTTCCTGCCGGACGGATTTTGAGTAGGCGTGTGGCGGATGGTTGTACGAAGGGGTTCACACCAATCACTTTGGGGACCATGGCTGGACTAGTAGTGCGGATGGTGATAGTAAAGAGGGGGCCTTTTCCTGGTCGGTCCGGTCGGAGGCATAGGTTAATGCAGCCTTTTTGTTGGATATTGGTCGTAAGGTCTAGCATATGTTTACCATCTTTGATGGTGGTGGCTAACTTGGTGAAGTTAGCGGTCATGGTGGTAGCTTCTTTGGAAAGGGGCCATGTGATGGTTTTGTAGCCTGTATGGAGGAGAACCTGGTCCAAGGTGTCTGGCCAGACCATTCAGACTCTGGGAGCTTGTAGGTACCAATAAAAATAACTGGAGTCAGTCCTGTGTAATCCCAAGTGAGTAAGCTGTAGGCTGAGCAAAGGTACTTGAACGACGATTGGTGTCTTGGTTAATGGGATGCAGATCTGGGGGCCCCTGATCGTTTCCTGAACCAGCTAGTGGGGCATTCTCCTCCAGTGGGAGTGTACCAAGGTTCTGGTACGTTCCCCCCATGTGGTTGAACACAGAGCGGTGATGATGATGGCCAAAATCACACAGTGAGGTCCGTCCCAACGTGGAGAAGACCAGCACTTTCTTTTTATCACCTTGACGAGTACCAGGTCTCCTGGGGACAGGACCTCCTCTGTGGGAGACAGAGAAGATGTCGGCAGATTATTTTGCATTCATCACAGTTCTTTCTTGGAACATTTTGCATAACCACTTATTGAGGGATTCTGTTTCTCCTTTCTCTTTTACCACCAGATCTTTTTCCCACATTGTTAGTGGAAGATTCTGTCTTTCACTGCCTCAAATGGTGTGCATCCCTGTGCTGTTGGAATGATTCTCATGTACGTTTCTACCAGGCTCAGGCATTCTTGCCATGGTTTTCCTGTATCTTCCATGGTTTTTCTGAGTCGGAGTTTTACTGTTCTAATGGTTTGTTCGACGAGTCCAGCACTTTGGTTCAGTTTGATGAAATCCATGTTCAGAAGCTCGAAGGGATATGTTCCTGTTTGCCTTGTTCCATGCTTGGGTAGTTTATTGCCTTGAGAGTTGTGTCTACAGCAGTTTAGACAGTTTCTGCAAAATAATTGAGGTAAGTTTGGAGACCTCTGGGAACATGCATTGTTTGTTGTACTGTACTGATCATCCCTCCTGTTGAGACATGGCTCCTCCCATGGCTCAATTTGGCAATTACTTCAAACAATGATCGTGTCACGCATGGCTTGTTTTCTACTGCATAGAGTCCGTTCTTGTGTTGAGTGGCTCCTTCTGTTTCCCATTGCAGTTTCTCTTTTTCTGGGGAATGATTTTGCATTTCTCTTAGGAATTCAGCAGGGATTGGGCTGTGTCTTTCCACCGTCACGTCTTGTTCTAGGAATAGTCTACATGCCTCTGTCAGTGCCACTATTCCTGCGGCTTGTGCGGACCAGTCGCCAGGGAGTCGTCCTGTCTTGAGGTTGTCTTTTTGAGTCACCCCGGCATATACGTTGTGTTTTTCTCCATCCAGGGTTTTTGATGATGATCCATCCCCATAGGCAATGTGTCCGGGGGGCAATGGGTTGTCCATTAGGTCAGTTGCATATACGTGGTTAATTATGATTCGTTGAGTGGGCAACTGTGAGAATTGGTTTAACCACTTGTCGTCCGGTCTCCCATGAACTTCAGGGTGACATGTAATGGCCATGTTTGTTGTTCCTGTCCTGGGGCTGCTGGGCAGATATCTTCAGACTGTTCTCTTAGACTTTCAGCTACCTTGGCAGAATCATTCCCGACAATGTCGAGAGAGTAGAAGCTGTTAGATGTGGTGGTGTGGAAGATATTTTTGGTCTGTAATTCCCTGGGTCGGAGGCCATTTTGGGTGGCCACTAGGCTTAGCCCAAGCTGGACCATGATATCTCGTCCCGGTAACTCTCCGATTTTCATTTTGCAGTCTGACAATAAACCCATCCCTTTTGTTGCTTTCTGACCCATATTAATCACTTACTTAATAGTTTAAACAACAATTATTTTCTAAATTACCCGAAATTGATCTCCACTTTGTGATTAACCCAATATCTCTGAACACACAAAGACCAAAAGTCCCTGACTTTGTCTTAGTTAAGTCCCTGACTCTATTAACAGACCAAGACTATAATGCCTTTGCTAATTCTTGTTCTACTTTCATTGGTCCCGGACCAATTGGTTTATTACCAGACTGCAAAGTGGACAGTGAGAGTTCCTACAGTAGGGTCCTGTTCAACGCGATGTTCCTGAAACTCTAGTCGAATGACCAGTGTGTGTGTCTTAAATACAGGAAAAACTGACAGTTGTCACTAGGACTTTGGACAGATACATTTCAGTCATTTTCAGGGCAAAAAGTAATTGATCAGTGTCAGACAGTTGAATATTTGTGCTGACATGTCACCCCAATCACAAGACTAAGATTGTTTATTCAGTCAGACAGTTGGGTGTTTATGCTGCTATGTCAGCCGTAAGGATGACTACAATGCTGTTATACTCACAAAAACTTATACAATATGAACAAGCATTTGCAAAGATACTTTGTCTAATCTTACATATTCCCCTGCTGCCAAAAAAACTGTCAGAGACACATAGTTACTGTGTATATAGTGTAAAATCGTCCAATTCAAGTAAGTTATCCATTTGGCATTATTCTCATTGCTAAAAATTAAGTTACAATGAAAACAATCATACTTGGCCAAAACGTGATTTTCAGGGTATGAAAAGTACATTAAGGCAATAAAAACTGAAAAGTTCCCCTGCTGCCAAACAAACTGTCAGAGACACATAGTTCCTGTGTATATAGTGTAAAATCGTCCTATCCATGTAAGTCTTTCATTGGCATCATTCTAGGTGATTCTGGAGCTATTTCCCACCATAAAAAGTGTCCAAAACAGGCATTTTGCGATTAAAATAGTGGTTGTATTAGAACCAGGCCCAGGCGATTCTGGTTGGTGTTTTTACCCTGAAATTGTGTCCAATGATGATAAGGATGTATTTTTGATTATTCTGTATAAAAATAATCCTCTAGGGATGTTCAGAAGTTTTGTTACGCCCGAATCAATGACCTCAATTTGGGCACTTTATTTACAAGTGGTGGTTTTTAAGAACCAGGCCCAGTCGGTTCTGGTTGGTGCTTTTACCCAGATATAGTATCCATTGTGTGGGTAGATGTATTTTCACTATTCTGTCTAAAAATAAAGATCCAGGACAGTTCCGGGGCTATTTCCCTCCATAAATAGTGTCCAAAACATGCATTTTGCGATACAAAATAGTGGCTGCATTATAACAGGGTCCAGTCGGTTCTGGTGGGTGTTTGTATACGAAACTTGTGTCCAATTATGATGGGGATGTATACTTGACTATTCTGTATAGAAGTAATCATCTAGCGATGTTCAGAAGTTCTGTTATGCCCGAATGAATTACTTTCATTTGGTCACTTTATTTACAAGTGGTGGTTTAGAAACAGGCCCAGTCGGTTTTGGTTGGTGCTTTTACCCAGAATTTGTGTTTATTGTGTGAGTGGATGTATTTTCACTATTTTGTATAACAATAATGATCCAGGATGATTCTGGAGCTATTTCCCACCACAAACAGTGTCCAAAACAGGCATTTTGCGGTTAAAGTAGTGGTTGTATTAGAACCACGCCCAGTCGGTTCTGGTTCGTGTTTTTACCCAGAAATTGTGTCCAATGATTATGGGGATGTATTTTTTATTATTCTTTATAAAAATAATATTCTAGGGATGTTCAGAAGTTCTGGTATGCCCTAATCAATGACCTCAATTTGGGCACTTTATTTACAAGTGGTTGTTTAGAACCAGGCCCAGTCGGTTCTGGTTGGTGCTTTACCCACAATTAGTGTCGATTGTGTGGGTTTGATGTATTTTCACTATTCTCTGTAAGAATAAAGATTCAGGGATGTTCTGAGACTATTTCCCACCAGAAATAGTGTCAAAACATGCATTTTGCGACAAAAATAGTGGTTGTATTAGAACCAGGCCCAGTCTGTTCTGGTTTGTGTATACCCCCTTAACGTGTGTCCAATAGGAATGGGGTTGTACTTTTGACTATTCTGTATAAAAATTATCATCTAGGGATGTTCAGAAGTTCTTCTATGCCCGAATAAATGACCTCCATTTGGGCACTTTATTTTGCATGTTGGTTGTAGTAGAACCAAGCCCAGTCGGTTCTGGTTGGTGCTTTTACCCAGAGTTAGTGTTGATTGTGTAGGTGGATGTATTTTCACTATTCTGTCTAAAAATAAAGATCCAGGATGGTTCTAGGGGTATTTACTACCATAAATAGTCTCCAAAACATGCATTTTGTGATAAAAAATAGTAGTTGAAAAAATGAAAAAATGAAAATCAGACATAGGCATTGTCGTCATCATTGACTTGACAAAAAGCCTAGTAGTCATCATACCCTCAGCAGCGTATGACGAAATTGTATAGTGCTTCTCCACAAGTTCGTCTTCCCAGGCCAGACACATTTATGACATTTATTTATGACATATTCATACTTGTTAGCTCTCCGCCTTGAGCGCCATTTTGCGGCGACTGCAAGATGCCTCACCGATGCCAACAAGAATAAGGTGGATCACTTACCTCTCAGTCTTTATACTTACCCTCCCTCAGTCAGCCTTTGGAAGGCAGATCTGCGCCAAACGACCTTCCTGTTACTTCATTTCGACTTGACTTAATTTCATAGTAGGGATATGTGTAGTCGTCACGTCACGTGTTGCTGCAGGTTCAGAGACCTGATGGCTGTTGGGAAAAAGCTGTCCTTGAGCCTGTTTGTCCGTGCTTTGTAGGACCTGTAGCGTCTGCCAGATGGAAGCAACTGGAACAGGCCGTGTCCAGGGTGGTATGGGTCTCCAACAATGGACCCGGCTCTTCTAAGGTATCGGGGGTTGGCAATGTCTTCTAGTGATGGCAGAGAGCAGCCGACGATCTTCTGGGCAGTGTTTATCACCCTCTGTATGGCTTTTTTGTCTGCTGCCGTGCTTCCGGTATACCACACTGTAATGCCGTAAGTCAGGATGCTCTCCACAGTGGCTCTGTAGAAGGTTGCCAGAAGCTTGGTGTCCAATTTGTCCCTTCTCAGTACCCTGAGAAAGTGGAGTCGTTTCTGGGCCTTCTTTACTAACACTGTGGTGTTTGTGGACCAGGAGAGCCTATCCGTGACGTGGACTCCCAGAAATTTGAAGGATTGGACCCTGTCTACACATACTCCGTTAATGAGGAGTGGGGCCAGGTCTGTGCTGCGCTTGCGAAAGTCCAGGATTATTTCTTTAGTCTTTGCGGTATTTAGTGTAAGATTGTTCGCCGAGCACCAAGAAGACAGTTCGTCGACCTCGTCTCTGTAAGCTGACTCATCCCCGCCTGAGATGAGTCCGATCACAGTGGTGTCATCGGCGAATTTGATGATAGAGTTTGACTGGTGGGCTGGTGTGCAGTCGTATGTGTACAAGGAGTACAGGACAGGACTCAGTACACAGCCTTGTGGTGAGCCAGTGTTCAGTGTAATGGCGGAAGAGAGGTGTGGACCCATTCTGACAGTTTGTGGTCGACCAGTCAAGAAGTTCTTTACCCAGCAGCAGATTGAAGAGGATAGTCCAAGGTGGTAGAGTTTGTCCTTCAGGATGTCCGGCTTGATGGTGTTAAAGGCTGAGCTATAGTCTATGAAAAGCATCGTCACATAGTTCCCCCGGTGCTCCAGGTGGCTCAGTGCTGTGTGAAGAGCCACAGCGATAGCATCCTCAGTGGACCTGTTTTCTCTATAAGCAAACTGGTGAGGGTCAACTGAGGGGGGGGATTGTCCTTCTGATGTGTCGGGCCACCAACTTTTCAAAGCACTTCATGATCACATGCGTGAGAGCAACAGGCCTGTAATCGTTCAAGCTGCAGATGGTTGGCCTTTTTGGGGACAGGAATGATGTGGCAGATTTTAGGCAGGCAGGAACGATGGATAGTTGCATTATAACTGGGTAGTCTCGGTTCTGGTTGCTGTTTATATCCGAAACTTGTGTCCAAAGAGGATGGGATGTATATTTTACTATTCTGTTTAAAAATAATCATGTAGGGATGTTTTGGGGCTTTTTTTACACAAGAATCAAAAACCTCCAATGGATCTTTATTTTGCACGGTAGTTGAATTAGAACCGGGCCCAGTCGGTTCTGGTTGCCGCTCTTACCCAGATTTAGTGTCAATTGTGTGGATGGATGCATTTTCACTATTATGTGTAAAATTAAAGATGCAGGGATGTTCTGGGAATATTTCACACCGTCAATAGTGTCCAAAACATTTTGCGATAAAAATAGTGGTTGTATTAGAACAAGGCCCAATCGGTTCTGGTTGGTGTATTTACCCAGAATTTGTGTTGATTGAGTGGGTGGATGTAGTTTCACTATTTTCTATAAAAATAATGTTTCCCACCATAAACATTGTCCAAAACAGGCATTTTGCGATTAAAAAAGAGGTCGTATTAGAACCAGGCCCAGTCGGTTCTGGTTGGTGCTTCTACCCATAATTAGTGTTGAATGTGTAGATGGATGTATTTTCACTATTCTGTGTAAAAATAATGATCCAGGATGGTTCTGGAGCTATTTTCCCACCATAAACAGTGTCCAAATTAGGCATTCTGCGATTAAAATAGTGGTTGTATTAGAACCAGGCCCAGTCTGTTCTGGTTGGTGAATTTACCCGAAAAATTGTATCCATTGACGATGGGGATGTATTTTTGATTATTATGTATAAAAATAATCATCTAGGGATCTTCAGAAGTTCTGTTATTCCCGAATCAATGACCTCCATTTGGGCACATTATTGACGGAGCTCACGACCATGATCCAGTGTGTGGCTCAGATGTGTCCCTCAAACACAAATACTGGTCAGTCTCATCCAAAATCCTAATGGCTCAGTTCCCTTGAGTGGGAGCGGCAAGGAACGCCCTGCATTTGAAGACCATTGAAGGCAGGTTCCGGGCCTGTGTCGGCGCATCAGTCAGGCTGGGTAGCCGCTATGGCCCAGGTGATTTTCCAGGGCTGCCCTGCTCTTGACGGAGTGGCCACCCAGCGGGGCTGTGTGTGTTTCATGGTGGGAGACTCGTGCTGCCCCTTCATCCCTGCCGGCATGTCCTGCTCGGTCCATGATGCCCTGCAGGCTATTAGGAACATGCAGAGAGCTGTGACCGGAGATCCGGTTCCACAACGAGGATGGCTTGACTGGTTCTTCTCTGGCTCATGGAAACAGCCACTTCAATATTTCGATATTTTCACAGACACAAAAGGAGGGAATTGTGGGATGGACTGGCTAACTGGCTTAATAATTGTTTATTCTTGTCGCACCATGTGGTCATACTGGTTTAACTTTGTTTTTTAAGATCGTAGAATGCAAGGTAGACTAGCCAAACTGGTTTTACAATTGAATTAAAAGATGGTGGAATGTAAGAAAGACTAACTAGTTGGCCTTGCAATTGTTTGTTCGCCTCGAGAAATATAAGAAAGGCTGGCTAACAGGGTTTGCAATTTTTTCCTTGTATTGTGCGATGAAAAGAGGTTCAACTTCAGGAGTAACTGTCACTCTCCAGGTCATCTAGTGTCAAGTGCACACTTGAAAACTTTCATATTCGACCAAAACGTGCTTATCAGCACATAAAAAGCACATTTGGTGGTACGCGGGAAGAACGGCAGCAGACAAAAAGGCTATTTAGAAAGGTATCAAAACTACGCAGAAGAACGTCGGCTACTCTGCCCTCACTGGAAGACATTGCCAGCCCTCGTTACCTCAGCAGAGCCAGGGACATGATCAGGGACCCATGCCACCCTGGTCACAATCGGTTCCAGCTGCTGCTCTCTGGCAGACAGACGCTGTAAGTTTCCCACATCCGTTGGGACTCTAAACTTGGGGTAACACAACACAATCCCTTCTGTGTAATAACTTCGGGTGAGGTAATATGAATAGACATTAGGTACAAGGTGATCTGACACCTACATGCTGAATGAAGGTAAGTGAAAGACAGTGAGAGGTAAGCGATCCACTCAAGGGGTGGTGATGCAATGTATCCATAAAGGCAGAAATGTAAATTAAGAGTCTGGAGTCATAACTTGTAAAACTGTGTAAAACTGTCAGAGACACAAATGTCTCTCTATACATAGTGTAATATCATCAAATTTTATTATTTAATAAGTTTTTCATTTGGCATCATTCTAATGGCTAGATATTAAGTTATAATGAAAACTATGATACTTGGCCAAAACGTGATTTTCAGCGCATGAAACGGACGTTAAGCCAATAAAAACTGAAATGTTCCCCTGCTGCGGAACAAACTGTCAGAGACACATAGTTACTGTGTATATAGTGTATAATTGTCCAATTCAAGTAAGTTTTTCATTTGGCATCATTCTAAGTGATATAAATTAAGTTATAGTGAAAATTATGATACTTGGCCAAAACGTGATTTTCAGCGCATGAAACGCACGTTAAGGCAATAAAAACTGAAATGTCCCCCTGCTGCGAAACAAACTGTCGGAGACACATAGTTACTGTGTATATAGTGTAAAATAGTCCAATTCAAGTAAGTTTTGCATTTAGCATCATTCTAAGTGATAGAAATTAAGTTATAGTGAAAACTATGATACTTGGCCAAAACGTGATTTTCAGCGCATGAAACGCACGTTAAGGCAATAAAAACTGAAATGTTCCCCTGCTGCAAAACAAACTGTCAGAGACACATAGTTACTGTGTATATAGTGTATTATTGTCCAATTCAAGTAAGTTTTTCATTTGGCATCATTCTATGAGATAGAAATTAAGTTATAGTGAAAATTATGATACTTGGCCAAAACGTGATTTTCAGCGCATGAAACGCACGTTAAGGCAATAAAAACTGAAATGTTCCCCTGCTGCGAAACAAACTGCCAGAGGCACATAGTTACTGTGTCTATAGTGTAAAATCATCCAATTCAAGTAAGTATTGCATTTAGCATCATTCTAAGTGCTAGAAATTAAGTTATAGTGAAAACTATGATACTTGGCCAAAACGTGATTTTCAGCGCATGAAACGCACGTTAAGGCAATAAAAACTGAAATGTTCCCCTGCTGCGAAACAAACTGTCAGAGGCACATAGTTACTGTGTCTATAGTGTAAAATCATCCAATTCAAGTAAGTATTGCATTTAGCATCATTCTAAGTGCTAGAAATTAAGTTATAGTGAAAACTATGATACTTGGCCAAAACGTGATTTTCAGCGCATGAAACGCACGTTAAGGCAATAAAAACTGAAATGTTCCCCTGCTGCGAAACAAACTGCCAGAGGCACATAGTTACTGTGTCTATAGTGTAAAATCATCCAATTCAAGTAAGTATTGCATTTAGCATCATTCTAAGTGCTAGAAATTAAGTTATAGTGAAAACTATGATACTTGGCCAAAACGTGATTTTCAGCGCATGAAACGCACGTTAAGGCAATAAAAACTGAAATGTTCCCCTGCTGCGAAACAAACTGCCAGAGGCACATAGTTACTGTGTCTATAGTGTAAAATCATCCAATTCAAGTAAGTATTGCATTTAGCATCATTCTAAGTGCTAGAAATTAAGTTATAGTAAAAACTATGATACTTGGCCAAAACGTGATTTTCAGCGCATGAAACGCACGTTAAGGCAATAAAAACTGAAATGTTCCCCTGCTGCGAAACAAACTGTCAGAGGCACATAGTTACTGTGTATATAGTGTAAAATCGTCCAATTCAAGTAAGTTTTGCATTTAGCATCATTCTAAGTGATAGAAATTAGGTTATAGTGAAAATTATGATACTTGGCCAAAACGTGATTTTCAGCGCATGAAACGCACGTTAAGGCATTAAAACTGAAATGTTCCCCTGCTGCGAAACAAACTGTCAGAGGCACATAGTTACTGTGTATATAGTGTATAATTGTCCAATTCAAGTAAGTTTTTCATTTTGCATCATTCTAAGTGCTAGAAATTAAGTTATAGTGAAAACTATGATACTTGGCCAAAACGTGATTTTCAGCGCATGAATTGCACATTAAGGCAATAAAAACTGAAATGTTCCCCCGCTGCGAAACAAACTGTCAGTGACACATAGTTACTGTGTATATAGTGTATAATCATCCAAATTAAGTAAGTTTTTCATTTGATATCATTCTAAGTGATGAAAGTTAGGGTTAGGGTTAGGGTTTAGGTTAAGTTATAGTGAAAACTAGGATACTTGGCCAAAACATGATTTTCAGCGCATGAAACGCACGTTAGGGCAAAAAAACTAAAATGTTTGTTAGGTCTCAAAATACAACTTCAGGAGCAGGCTAAGAAAGAGTGAGATAAATTTAAATAGAAAATATGTATGACCAGACTGCAAAGTGGACAGAGAGTTCATACAGTGGGCTCCTGTTCACTGCGATGTTACTGCAACTCTAGTCGAATGACCAGTGAGTGTGTCTTAAATACAGGCAAAACTGACAGTTGTCCCTAAGACTTTGGACAGATATGTTTCAGTCATTTGCAGGGCAACAAGTAATTGAGTAAGTGTCGGGCCTGGAATCTGTAGTCAATGGTTTCCAGACGTAGGGTGTTCTTCGCTGTTCCTACCCTGGGGAATACCGCCATCATGATTTTGGAGGAGACTGACCAGTGTTTGTATTAGAGGGGGACATCCGAGCCCCAAACTGAATCATGGGGGAAGAAATCAAAGCTCCGTCGTTGACGCCTGGTGGGTAGATGTGGGTTGGCGTCGACAGTTGGAATCGAGTCTGCTGTTAGAACGTACGTGTGGTCGGATGCAGATGTAGGGACACAGAGCCCAGTTGTATTGGTGGGGATGATCATATACACTTGCCATTCGCAGAGCCATCATATTTGGTCCAGTACTGTCCATGATTGGGAAGGAATGTGTCTGATCTCGGCGCACCTGGTGACGTGAACTTGGTCCAAAGGGGTCTTCGGATCCGGTCCGCTGAAGTTGAAACAGGATGGATAACAGTCTGTTCGGTTGTTGCACTGGACATACGTTGCGGTATTGACTGTAGCTGCTAATGGTACTGCGACCATGGTATGTAGGCGGTCGAGCTTTGCTGGAAGGATTCTCTCAGATTACCCAGGATACAGTTGTAGGTGAGGTTGGCGAGTTCTTCGTTCTGTCGGTTGGACCATAGCTGTGGTTGGGCTGTGGCAGTAGGCATGAGGGAACAGACATAACAACTCATTGGTTGTGGCGCGGGCTGTGAGTGCGGTGTATCTGTACCAACTGTTCCTCATCATCAGGTTGTAGTCGTTTTCTTCCTGTGTTTGGACATGGGCGAGAATAAGGTGTATCTACTCAGGCTTAGGTGTTCCTGCCGGACGGATTTTGAGTAGGCGTGTGGCGGATGGTTGTACGAAGGGGTTCACACCAATCACTTTGGGGACCATGGCTGGACTAGTAGTGCGGATGGTGATAGTAAAGAGGGGGCCTTTTCCTGGTCGGTCCGGTCGGAGGCATAGGTTGATGCAGCCTTTTTGTTGGATATTGGTCGTAAGGTCTAGCATATGTTTACCATCTTTGATGGTGGTGGCTAACTTGGTGAAGTTAGCGGTCATGGTGGTAGCTTCTTTGGAAAGGGGCCATGTGATGGTTTTGTAGCCTGTATGGAGGAGGACCTGGTCCAAGGTGTCTGGCCAGACCACTCAGACTCTGGGAGCTTGTAGGTACCAATAAAAATAACTGGAGTCAGTCCTGTGTAATCCCAAGTGAGTAAGCTGTAGGCTGAGCAAAGGGACTTGAACGACGATTGGTGTCTTGGTTGATGGGATGCAGATCTGGGGGCCCCTGATCGTTTCCTGAACAAGCTAGTGGGGCATTCTCCTCCAGTGGGAGTGTACCAAGGTTCTGGTACGTTCCCCCCATGTGGTTGAACACAGAGCGGTGATGATGATGGCCAAAATCACACGGTGAGGTCCGTCCCAACGTGGAGAAGACCAGCACTTTCTTTTTATCACCTTGACGAGTACCAGGTCTCCTGGGGACAGGACCTCCTCTGTGGGAGACAGAGAAGATGTCGGCAGATTATTTTGCATTCATCACAGTTTTCTTTCTTGGAACATTTTGCATAACCACTTAGGGAGGGATTCTGTTTCTCTTTTCTCTTCTACCACCAGATCTTTTTCCCACATTGTTCAGTGGAAGGGTCTGTCTTTCACTGCCTCAAATGGTGTGCATCCCTGTGCTGTTGGAATGATTCTCATGTACGTTTCTACCAGGCTCAGGCATTCTTGCCATCGTTTTCCTGTATCTTCCATGGTTTTTCTGAGTCGGAGTTTTACTGTTCTAATGGTTTGTTCGACGAGTCCAGCACTTTGGTTCAGTTTGATGAAATCCATGTTCAGAAGCTTGAAGGGATATGTTCCTGTTTGCCTTGTTCCATGCTTGGGTCGTTCATTGCCTTGAGAGTTGTGTCTACAGCAGTTCAGACAGTTCCTGCCAAAAAAATTGAAGTTTGGAGACCTCTGGGAACATGCATTGTTTGTTGTACTGTACTGATCATCCCTCCTGTTGAGACATGGCTCCTCCCATGGCTCAATTTGGCAATTACTTCAAACAATGATCGTGTCACGCATGGCTTGTTTTCTACTGCATAGAGTCCGTTCTTGTGTTGAGTGGCTCCTTCTGTTTCCCATTGCAGTTTCTCTTTTTCTGGGGAATGATTTTGCATTTCTCTTAGGAATTCAGCAGGGATTGGGCTGTGTCTTTCCACCGTCACGTCTTGTTCTAGGAATAGTCTACATGCCTCTGTCAGTGCCACTATTTCTGCGGCTTGTGCAGACCAGTCGCCGGGGAGTCGTCCTGTCTTGAGGTTGTCTTTTTGAGTCACCACGGCATATACGTTGTGTTTTTCTCCATCCAGGGTTTTTGATGATGATCCATCCCCATAGGCAATGTGTCCGGGGGCAATGGGTTGTCCATTAGGTCAGTTGCATATACGTGGTTAATTATGATTCGTTGAGTGGGCAACTGTGAGAATTGGTTTAACCACTTGTCGTCCGGTCTCCCATGAACTTCAGTGTGACATGTAATGGCCATGTTTGTTGTTCCTGTCCTGGTGCTGCTGGGCAGATATCTTCAGACTGATCTCTTAGACTTTCAGCTACCTTGGCAGAACCATTCCCGACAATGTCGAGAGAGTAGAAGCTGTTAGATGTGGTGTTGTGGAAGATATTTTTGGTCTGTAATTCCCTGGGTCGGAGGCCATTTTGGGTGGCCACTAGGCTTAGCCCAAGCTGGACCATGATATCTCGTCCCGGTAACTCTCCGATTTTCATTTTGCATTCTGACAATAAACCGATTCCTTTTGTTGCTTTCTGACCCATATTAATCACCTACTTAATAGTTTAAACAACAATTATTTTCTAAATTACCCGAAAGTGATCTCTACTTTGTGATTAACCCAATATCTCTGAACACACAAAGACCAAAAGTCCCTGACTTTGTCTTAGTTAAGTCCCTGACTCTATTAACAGACCAAGACTATAAAGCCCTTGCTAATTATTGTTCTACTTTCATTGGTCCCGGACCAATTGGTTTATTACCAGACTGCAAAGTGGACAGTGAGAGTTCCTACAGTAGGGTCCTGTTCAACGCGATGTTCCTGCAACTCTAGTCGAATGACCAGTGTGTGTGTCTCAAATACAGGAAAAACTGACAGTTGTCACTAGGACTTTTGACAGATACATTTCAGTCATTTGCAGGGCAAAAAGTAATTGATCAGTGTCGGACAGTTGAGTATTTGTGCTGACATGTCACCCCAATCACAAGACTAAGATTGTTTATTCAGTCAGACAGTTGGGTGTTTATGCTGACATGTCAGCCATAAGGATGACTATGATGCTGTTATACTCACAAAAACTTATACAATATGAACAAGCATTTGCAAAGATACTTTGTCTATTCTCACATGTTCCCCTGCTGCCAAACAAACTGTCAGAGACACATAGTTACTGTGTATAAAGTGAAAAATCGTCCAATTCAAGTAAGTTATCCATTTGGCATCATTCTCAAGCTAGAAATTAAGTTATAATGAAAACAATCCTACTTGGCCAAAACGTGATTTTCAGGGCATGAAAAGTACATTAAGGCAATAAAAACTGAAAAGTTCCCCTGCTGCCAAACAAACTGTCAGAGACACAGTTACTGTGTATGTAGTGAAAAATCGTCCAATTCAAGTAAGTTTTTTATTTGGCATCGTTCAAAGTGATAGAAATTAAGTTACAATGAAAACTATCATACTTGGCCAAAACGTGATTATCAGGCCATGAAAAGCACATTAAGGCAATAAAAACTGAAACGTTCCCCTGCTGCCAAACACACTGTCAGAGACACATAGTTCCTGTGTATATAGTGTAAAATCGTCCAATTCAAGTAAGTCATTCATTGGCATCATTCCAGGTGATTCTGGAGCTATTTCCCACCATAAACAGTGTCCAAAGCAGGCATTTTGCGATTAAAATAGTGGTTGTATTAGAACCAGGCCCAGGCGGTTCTGGTTGGTGTTTTTACCCAGAAATTGTGTCGAATGTTGATAAGGATGTATTTTTGATTATTCTGTATAAAAATAATCATCTAGGGATGTTCAGTAGTTCTGTTATGCCCGAATCAATGACCTCAATTTGGGCACTTTATTTACAAGTGGTGGTTTTTAAGAACCAGGCCCAGTCGGTTCTGGTTGGTGCTTTATCCATTGTGTGGGTAGGTGTATTTTCACTATTCTGTCTAAAAATAAAGATCCAGGACAGTTCTGGGGCTATTTCCCACCATAAATAGTGTCCCAAACATGCATTTCGCGATACAAAATAGTGGTTGCATTATAACAGGGTCCAGTCGGTTCTGGTGGGTGTTTGTATACGGAACTTGTGTCCAATTATGATGGGGATGTATACTTGACTATTTTGTATAGAAATGATCATCTAGCGATGTTCAGAAGTTCTGTTATGCCCGAATGAATTACTTTCATTTGGTCACTTTATTCACAAGTGGTGGTTTAGAAACAGGCCCAGTCGGTTTTGGTAGGTGCTTTTACCCAGAATTTGTGTGTATTGTGTGAGTGGATGTATTTTCACTATTTTGTATAACAATAAAGATCCAGGATGGTTCTGGAGCTATTTCCCACCACAAAAAGTGTCCAAAACAGGCATTTTGCGATTAAAATAGTGGTCGTATTAGAACCGGGCCCAGTCGGTTCTGGTTGCCGCTTTTACCCAGATTTAGTGTCAATTGTGTGGATGGATGCATTTTCACTATTATGTGTAAAATTAAAGATGCAGGGATGTTTTGGGAATATTTCCCACCGTCAATAGTGTCCAAAACATTTTGCGATAAAAATAGTGGTTGTATTAGAACAAGGCCCAATCGGTTCTGGTTGGTGTATTTACCCAGAATTTGTGTTGGTTGAGTAGGTGGATGTAGTTTCACTATTTTCTATAAAAATAATGTTTCCCACCATAAACATTGTCCAAAACAGGCATTTTGCGATTAAAATAGTGGTCGTATTAGAACCGGGCCCAGTCGGTTCTGGTTGCCGCTTTTACCCAGATTTAGTGTCAATGGTGTGGATGGATGCATTTTCACTATTATGTGTAAAATTAAAGACGCAGGGATGTTTTGGGAATATTTCCCACCGTCAATAGTGTTTAAAACATTTTGCGATAAAAATAGTGGTTGTATTAGAACAAGGCCCAATCGGTTCTGGTTGGTGTATTTACCCAGAATTTGTGTTGATTGAGTAGGTAGATGTAGTTTCACTATTTTCTATAAAAATAATGTTTCCCACCATAAACATTGTCCAAAACAGGCATTTTGCGATTAAAATAGTGGTCGTATTAGAACCGGGCCCAGTCGGTTCTGATTAGTGCTTCTACCCATAATTAGTGTTGAATGTGTAGATGGATGTATGTTCACTATTCTGTGTAAAAATAATGATCCAGGATGGTTCTGGAGCTATTTTCCCACCATAAACAGTGTCCAAAACAGGCATTCTGCGATTAAAATAGTGGTTGTATTAGAACCAGGCCCAGTCTGTTCTGGTTGGTGAATTTACCCGAATAATTGTATCCATTGACGATGGGGATGTATTTTTGATTATTATGTATAAAAATAATCATCTAGGGATCTTCAGAAGTTCTGTTATTCCCGAATCAATGACCTCCATTTGGGCACATTATTGACGGAGCTCACGACCATGATCCAGTGTGTGGCTCGGATGTGTCCCTCAAACACAAATACTGGTCAGTCTCATCCAAAATCGTAATGGCTCAGTTCCCTTGAGTGGGAGCGGCAAGGAACGCCCTGCATTTGAAGACCATTGAAGGCAGGTTCCGGGCCTGTGTCGGCGCATCAGTCAGGCTGGGTAGCCGCTATGGCCCAGGTGATTTGCCAGGGCTGCCCTGCTCTTGACGGAGTGGCCACCCAGCGGGGCTGTGTGTGTTTCATGGTGGGAGACTCGTGCTGCCCCTTCATCCCTGCCGGCAT
Source organism: Stigmatopora nigra (assembly GCF_051989575.1). Lineage (NCBI taxonomy): Eukaryota > Metazoa > Chordata > Actinopteri > Syngnathiformes > Syngnathidae > Stigmatopora > Stigmatopora nigra. The sequence continues at coordinate 92,670 of NW_027551625.1, forward strand.
GTCCTGCTCGGTCCATGATGCCCTGCAGGCTATTAGGAACATGCAGAGAGCTGTGACCGGAGATCCGGTTCCACAACGAGGATGGCTTGACTGGTTCTTCTCTGGCTCATGGAAACAGCCACTTCAATATTTCGATTAATTTCACAGACACAAAAGGAGGGAATTGTGGGATGGACTGGCTAACTGGCTTAATAATTGTTTATTCTTGTCGCACCATGTGGTCATACTGGTTTAACTTTGTTTTTTAAGATCGTAGAATGCAAGGTAGACTAGCCAAACTGGTTTTACAATTGAATTAAAAGATGGTGGAATGTAAGAAAGACTAACTAGTTGGCCTTGCAATTGTTTGTTCGCCTCGAGAAATATAAGAAAGGCTGGCTAACAGGGTTTGCAATTTTTTCCTTGTATTGTGCGATGAAAAGAGGTTCAACTTCAGGAGTAACTGTCACTCTCCAGGTCATCTAGGGTCAAGTGCACACTTGAAAACTTTCATATTCGACCAAAACGTGCTTATCAGCACATAAAAAGCACATTTGGTGGTACGCGGGAAGAACGGCAGCAGACAAAAAGGCTATTTAGAAAGGTATCACCACTACGCAGAAGAACGTCGGCTACTCTGCCCTCACTGGAAGACATTGCCAGCCCTCGTTACCTCAGCAGAGCCAGGGACATGATCAGGGACCCATGCCACCCTGGTCACAATCGGTTCCAGCTGCTGCTCTCTGGCAGACAGACGCTGTAAGTTTCCCACATCCGTTGGGACTCTAAACTTGGGGTAACACAACACAATCCCTTCTGTGTAATAACTTCGGGTGAGGTAATATGAATAGACATTAGGTACAAGGTGATCTGACACCTACATGCTGAATGAAGGTAAGTGAAAGACAGTGAGAGGTAAGTGATCCACTCAAGGGGTGGTGATGCAATGTATCCATAAAGGCAGAATTGTAAATTAAGAGTCTGGAGTCATAACTTGTAAAACTGTGTAAAACTGTCAGAGACACAAATGTCTCTCTATACATAGTGTAATATCATCAAATTTTATAATTTAATAAGTTTTTCATTTGGCATCATTCTAATGGCTAGATATTAAGTTATAATGAAAACTATGATACTTGGCCAAAACGTGATTTTCAGCGCATGAAACGCACGTTAAGCCAATAAAAACTGAAATGTTCCCCTGCTGCGAAACAAACTGTCAGAGACACATAGTTACTGTGTATATAGTGTATAATTGTCCAATTCAAGTAAGTTTTTCATTTGGCATCATTCTAAGTGATATAAATTAAGTTATAGTGAAAATTATGATACTTGGCCAAAACGTGATTTTCAGCGCATGAAACGCACGTTAAGGCAATAAAAACTGAAATGTTCCCCTGCTGCGAAACAAACTGTCAGAGACACATAGTTACTGTGTATATAGTGTATTATTGTCCAATTCAAGTAAGTTTTTCATTTGGCATCATTCTAAGTGATAGAAATTAAGTTATAGTGAAAATTATGATACTTGGCCAAAACGTGATTTTCAGCGCATGAAACGCACGTTAAGGCAATAAAAACTGAAATGTTCCCCTGCTGCGAAACAAACTGCCAGAGGCACATAGTTACTGTGTCTATAGTGTAAAATCATCCAATTCAAGTAAGTATTGCATTTAGCATCATTCTAAGTGCTAGAAATTAAGTTATAGTGAAAACTATGATACTTGGCCAAAATGTGATTTTCAGCGCATGAAACCCACGTTAAGGCAATAAAAACTGAAATGTTCCCCTGCTGCGAAACAAACTGTCAGAGGCACATAGTTACTGTGTCTATAGTGTAAAATCATCCAATTCAAGTAAGTATTGCATTTAGCATCATTCTAAGTGCTAGAAATTAAGTTATAGTGAAAACTATGATACTTGGCCAAAACGTGATTTTCAGCGCATGAAATGCACATTAAGGCAATAAAAACTGAAATGTTCCCCCGCTGCGAAACAAACTGTCAGTGACACATAGTTACTGTGTATATAGTGTATAATCATCCAAATTAAGTAGGTTTTTCATTTGATATCATTCTAAGTGATGAAAGTTAGGGTTAGGGTTAGGGTTAGGTTAAGTTATAGTGAAAACTATGATACTTGGCCCAAAACATGATTTTCAGCGCATGAAATGCACATTAAGGCAATAAAAACTGAAATGTTCCCCCGCTGCGAAACAAACTGTCAGTGACACATAGTTACTGTGTATATAGTGTATAATCATCCAAATTAAGTAGGTTTTTCATTTGATATCATTCTAAGTGATGAAAGTTAGGGTTAGGGTTAGGGTTAGGTTAAGTTATAGTGAAAACTATGATACTTGGCCAAAACATGATTTTCAGCGCATGAAACGCACATTAGGGCAAAAAAACTGAAATGTTTGTTAGGTCTGAAAATACAACTTCAGGAGCAGGCTAAGAAAGAGTGAGATAAATTTAAATAGAAAATATGTATGACCAGACTGCAAAGTGGACAGAGAGTTCCTACAGTGGGCTCCTGTTCACTGCGATGTTACTGCAACTCTAGTCGAATGACCAGTGAGTGTGTCTTAAATACAGGCAAAACTGACAGTTGTCCCTAAGACTTTGGACAGATACGTTTCAGTCATTTGCAGGGCAACAAGTAATTGATTAGTGTCGGGCCTGGAATCTGTAGTCAATGGTTTCCAGACGTAGGGTGTTCTTCGCTGTTCCTACCCTGGGGAATACCGCCATCATGATTTTGGACGAGACTGACCAGTGTTTGTATTAGAGGGGGACATCCGAGCCCCAAACTGAATCATGGGGGAAGAAATCAAAGCTCCGTCGTTGACGCCTGGTGGGTAGATGTGGGTTGGCGTCGACAGTTGGAATCGAGTCTGCTGTTAGAACGTACGTGTGGTCGGATGCAGATGTAGGGACACAGAGCCCAGTTGTATTGGTGGGGATGATCATATACACTTGCCATTCGCAGAGCCATCATATTTGGTCCAGTACTGTCCATGATTGGGAAGGAATGTGTCTGATCTCGGCGCACCTGGTGACGTGAACTTGGTCCAAAGGGGTCTTCGGATCCGGTCCGCTGAAGTTGAAACAGGATGGATAACAGTCTGTTCGGTTGTTGCACTGGACATACGTTGCGGTATTGACTGTAGCTGCTAATGGTACTGCGACCATGGTATGTAGGCGGTCGAGCTTTGCTGGAAGGATTCTCTCAGATTACCCAGGATACAGTTGTAGGTGAGGTTGGCGAGTTCTTCGTTCTGTCGGTTGGACCATAGCTGTGGTTGGGCTGTGGCAGTAGGCATGAGGGAACAGACATAACAATTCATTGGTTGTGGCGCGGGCTGTGAGTGCGGTGTATCTGTACCAACTGTTCCTCATCATCAGGTTGTAGTCGTTTTCTTCCTGTGTTTGGACATGGGCGAGAATAAGGTGTATCTACTCAGGCTTAGGTGTTCCTGCCGGACAGATTTTGAGTAGGCGTGTGGCGGATGGTTGTACGAAGGGGTTCACACCAATCACTTTGGGGACCATGGCTGGACTAGTAGTGCGGATGGTGATAGTAAAGAGGGGGCCTTTTCCTGGTCGGTCCGGTCGGAGGCATAGGTTGATGCAGCCTTTTTGTTGGATATTGGTCGTAAGGTCTAGCATATGTTTACCATCTTTGATGGTGGTGGCTAACTTGGTGAAGTTAGCGGTCATGGTGGTAGCTTCTTTGGAAAGGGGCCATGTGATGGTTTTGTAGCCTGTATGGAGGAGGACCTGGTCCAAGGTGTCTGGCCAGACCACTCAGACTCTGGGAGCTTGTAGGTACCAATAAAAATAACTGGAGTCAGTCCTGTGTAATCCCAAGTGAGTAAGCTGTAGGCTGAGCAAAGGGACTTGAACGACGATTGGTGTCTTGGTTGATGGGATGCAGATCTGGGGGCCCCTGATCGTTTCCTGAACAAGCTAGTGGGGCATTCTCCTCCAGTGGGAGTGTACCAAGGTTCTGGTACGTTCCCCCCATGTGGTTGAACACAGAGCGGTGATGATGATGGCCAAAATCACACGGTGAGGTCCGTCCCAACGTGGAGAAGACCAGCACTTTCTTTTTATCACCTTGACGAGTACCAGGTCTCCTGGGGACAGGACCTCCTCTGTGGGAGACAGAGAAGATGTCGGCAGATTATTTTGCATTCATCACAGTTCTTTCCTGTAACATTTTGCATAACCACTTAGTGAGGGATTCTGTTTCCCTTTTCTCTTCTACCACCAGATCTTTTTCCCACATTGTTCAGTGGAAGGGTCTGTCTTTCACTGCCATTCTTGCCATGGTTTTCCTGTATCTTCCATGGTTTTTCTGAGTCTGAGTTTTACTGTTCTAATGGTTTGTTCGACGAGTCCAGCACTTTGGTTCAGTTTGATGAAATCCATGTTCAGAAGCTCGAAGGGATATGTTCCTGTTTGCCTTGTTCCATGCTTGGGTCGTTCATTGCCTTGAGAGTTGTGTCTACAGCAGTTTAGACAGTTTCTGCAAAAAAAATGAAGTAAGTTTGGAGACCTCTGGGAACATGCATTGTTTGTTGTACTGTACTGATCATCCCTTCTGTTGAGACATGGCTCCTCCCATGGCTCAATTTGGCAATTACTTCAAACAATGATCGTGGGACGCATGGCTTGTTTTCTACTGCATAGAGTCCGTTCTTGTGTTGAGTGGCTCCTTTTGTTTCCCATTGCAGTTTCTCTTTTTCTGGGGCATGATTTTGCATTTCTCTTAGGAATTCAGCAGGGATTGGGCTGTGTCTTTCCACCGTCACGTCTTGTTCTAGGAATAGTCTACATGCCTCTGTCAGTGCCACTATTTCTGCGGCTTGTGCAGACCAGTCGCCGGGGAGTCGTCCTGTCTTGAGGTTGTCTTTTTGAGTCACCACGGCATATACGTTGTGTTTTTCTCCATCCAGGGTTTTTGATGATGATCCATCCCCATAGGCAATGTGTCCGGGGGGCAATGGGTTGTCCATTAGGTCATTATGCATATACGTGGTTAATTATGATTCGTTGAGTGGTAAAGAATATGACATATTTTACTCATTCTTTTTACTATAGCTGTTTCATTTTGATATCATATTTTACTCATTCTTTTTAGTATAGCTGTTTCATTTTGATATCATATTTTACTCATTCTTTTTAGTATAGCTGTTTCATTTTGATATCACATTTTACTCATTCCTTTTGTTGTGGCGGTCTTGTTTTAGAGTCGCCACTGGTTCCCAACTCAAATACAATATGAACAGAAGGATGGGTCTGAGACTCCTCAACTATAATGTTAACAAAAGGCTCTTCCTGAGATTCTTATTTCAAGGTGGGATCCACACTGATAAGAGACCAGATGGAGGACTTCAAAGGGCAGAGGAACAAAGAGCAGGGCGGAGGGTCGGGACTTTATAGGACCAGCGGAGACAGAGGTCTGGATGATGTGGATTCAAGGCTGGAAGATGTGGAGCCCAGAGAAACCCCCCCTCACAGCAGCCCTGGACCAGCCCACATCTCATTATTAATCAGCGAATGAATATGCATTTTTGTTGGACTATAACTGGGCAAACGCGGGTTTGGACAATGTCTTTTCCATCCTCCGCTTTGGGACATCAACACTCAGCGGGCTTATTCTATGGGAGGGAGACCCGGAGCTCTGTATGAATCAATTTGAATGGAATAAATCATCTGTGGATAAACTCGCTCAACCCTGGTTTGTCTCCTCCGATGCTGAACACGCTCCATTGTTAGACTGGAGACTACAGAGTTAAGGAATTGGAGTCAGGTAAAATATTTATAGTCTAACAGTTTTGGTGACCCAGTCCGTGAGTCGGTTGCGTGGACAGATAGGGGTTAAGGCCGATAACTCCGTCCTTGAACCAGGGAGGAGACTGCGTAGACATATGGGTTAAGGCCAGCCGCGGACTCTAAAACACGTCGGCGAACGTGGAGTCGCGGTTATCGAAACACGTCAACGAACGTTGGAATAAATAAAAGTTAAACACGTCAGCGAACGTGGGAATAAGGAAAAGTTAAAACACGTCAGCGAACGTGGGAATAAGGAAAAGTTAACCACGTCAGCGAACGTGAGGGAGCGCCGGCGAGCGTGAGACCTTTCTCTTGGGACTTCTCCGACAGGCGCCTCATCAACTGAAAGGTAAGCAGAATACCTATTACTGAAACGTTAAAATTCTGCTATTGGATTTTTAAATCATGGAGAAGTGACTATAGAAAGGGGATATCGGGAATAGGAGATTCCGAAAAGGTTGTAATATATCTAGAGTCGGAATTAATGACGATCCCAGAACGGTCGTTTTGAGATAGAGAAAACGGTCGTATGAAACAAAGGAACAAGAGATTCCGGAAAGAGTTGTATGCAGGAGTTATTTTAAAGTCTTCAGCAGGGAAACGACTGGGTCCACAGATGTTTGATTCCTAGAATTGATTCTAAAAAAAAAAAAAAAAAAAAAAAAAAAAGTAACAATCATTCCTAGAATTCCTAGAATTGAACATACTAAAATTCCAAATTTATCCGGAGACTTGATCTAGATTGAATTGGTGAAAATGGAAGGATGTGAGAGTGCGGGAGAATGTGGAGAATGGAATGAATTGACAATTTTGTATGCAGATGTGGAAGCACAGGTTCTGAGTGGTGTTCAAGTTAAAAAAACAACCAAAAATAAGACGCGAGTTGGTGAAACAATTTAGTACTTTAAAAGAAAATGTACATTTTGTAGGTCAAAAGCATGAATGGAATATGAATAACTTGTCCATTGCTTTGCGGAAAGTAGAGCATGACGTCACAGCTAAGGAGGTGGAACTCCAAAGGAGAAAAGAGGAGGTGTGGAGGTGGAGGCGGGGGTCGATACTGAGAAAGGAGGAGGAGTTGAAACAGCATAGATTGGCAATACACAACCTGGTAATTGCGTCAATAGCTTTGGCTGCGGTGAGGGCCCCCACCTAGATCGAACCAACTTTGACTCTTGTACCTTCAGCGCCTCCACTGAATAATAAAGCTCCATTAAAACCTCACGGTATACCCATACAAGCACCAATAGTGACTTTAGGTGGACGATTGATCCTTGACGTTGAGAATGAGGAGGAAGCTATGTCCTCCGAGGCAAAAGGCCTCATAGGAAAAGCATGTAATCTCGAACACGCGAAAGATAGGACAGAACGATCCTGAGTTGACTTGACTGACCGAGAGGACAATGATGAAAAAGAAATGACCAAAGGGACTCGACAGAAAAATGAAATAAAGAAAGGTAGGAAAAAAGGAAAAGATGACTTGACTGACAATCTTATACTGTTTGAGGACGCGAATCGACAATCAGACTATAACTCAGATAATGATTCAGACATTGCAGGTGAACAGGAGAATGAGAGTGTGGACATGTATAAACAGGCTCTACCAGATTTGGGATCTCATTACGCCCTTCGCCCACGTAACAATGGGGCAAAAGAGACACCAGACAAGACTGCCGCGCCAAAACCAAAGCCCAGCGCAAAGCGGGTACAAGCTACATCTGGAGGTATGTATCCCCTCCGCCCTCAGGGAGCAGAAATGATATTTGAACCTCTTGGTCTTAGAGATGTGGCTACATTGGCTGACCAACTCCCTCCAATGGCAAATGGAGGAAGTACATGGCTGATGAAGTTTTTGGCCCTAATGAGCGGACAGAATTGTGCGCTTGGTGACATGAGACAGGCCATATCAGCTTCCTGCTCTCATCATCAATTACAAATGATAGAGGAGGAAGCAGAAACTATCAGGTACCCACACGAAACCCCATTGTCCCAGGTATCGGGCGCCTTATTTACGGCAATTAAAAATACCTTCCCAAGATCCCATGACATGGCTCCAACCGTGTTTCCATACATCGATGGAGTGGGAGGTCCGGTACACTATGAAAAGTGCATAAATGCCTGGATAGATAGTACCGGCCGACACCCATCGGGCAGATTAGATAATATCCTCTTATTCCGAACAGCTGTTGTCGAGGGTCTTCCAGAACCTGTGAAAAAGGAGTTGAAAAAGGACCCTGACTTGTTGACTGGTGATGAACCAAGGTTTAAACGTCACCTGTCTCACCATTGTAAGATGTATGATAACGAGAAGGTAAAAGAAAAAGCCGAGTCGCTAAATATGAATTCTGCTCTGGTAAAATTACAACTTTCCAAATTTTATAGTGAATCCAAAAAATCTAAACAGGAAAAGACAAACCAATCTGCCCAGATGTTCCAGGGCCATGGTCGGGCTCGAGATGGTGGTCAGTTCCATGATGGATACGGTGGTCGCAGGGGTGGTTTCTCTGGTGGCCGGGGAAAAGGGTACTCGAGACCGGGCCAACAAGACAACTGTTTTACATGTGGCCGTCCTGGACACTGGAGACATGAGTGTCCCAGTCAGCGACAGTACCCGCGGCAACCCCCAACACAACAGGGGGGGCCACCACATCAACAGCGGCCCACGCGCGGAGGAGCAAGAGGCACTGGCAGACCATGGCGGTCACAGCAGCCAGCTCAGTCAACTGGACAATATTACCAGGGTGGAGATGATCCTCACAGTCCATGGGATCCTCCACACTCCGAATAGGGGTGCCCGAGAGGCTCGGTAAGCAGGGGAACGGCAGACCCAATGCTTCATATGAGAATCAACGGCGTCCAAACATCAGCTTTGGTGGACACGGGAGCAACATACTCATCTTTGAACATGCCGCTCACAGCCGGTTGTCTCTCCTCTTCAACCATAACTTTGGTCGGCTTCTCGGGATCTCCTCAAGCTCTGCCTATTACCAGACCGCTGCAAACGGAAATACCCCACCTAAAACAGACTCTATTTCATTCCTACGTCCATTCACCCCAAACACCTGTGAATTTAATGGGAAGAGACTTGTTGATGTCTATTGGAGCTACCATCTTATGTGGGCCGGATGGCCTCACAGTGACTTTACCAAATGGTGCAAAGATTCCGTGTTCGCAACCAGTACGAACATGTGGACAATGGTTGATGTGTCCCTTGCAACAAGACACCGAGGTAGCAACAATCTATTGGTCATGTCTTGAGCCTGAAACTCCGGCCACTGGGGGACTGTTGTTTGTTTATCACCAGTGGAAATCATTCAGTGATTCACTCCGGCCTTACCATCCGCCCAAGGATGACTTTCATTGTACTTTGTTTTATGACACAGAAGATGACTTAGTCTATCGAGACCGTTTTCAGAAGGTTCTTGGAACACCCTGGCAATTGAAATCCACCAAAATATTTGTGGGTCCAGAAGGCGTAGCTTCATATGTTGATTTGGACGAATCGCAAAAAGTGTGGTATAAAATGTCGGATTCAGCCGACCCCCACATTTCTTTGGCTCTGTCTTATGGTCACGAAGCTCGTCAACTCGGTCCCATGGTCAAGAAACTTCTTAAAGTCGAATTAAGTAGGTTTTTCATTTGATATCATTCTAAGTGATGAAAGTTAGGGTTAGGGTTAGGGTTAGGTTAAGTTATAGTGAAAACTAGGATACTTGGCCAAAACATGATTTTCAGCGCATGAAACGCACATTAGGGCAAAAAAACTGAAATGTTTGTTAGGTCTGAAAATACAACTTCAGGAGCAGGCTAAGAAAGAGTGAGATAAATTTAAATAGAAAATATGTATGACCAGACTGCAAAGTGGACAGAGAGTTCCTACAGTGGGCTCCTGTTCACTGCGATGTTACTGCAACTCTAGTCGAATGACCAGTGAGTGTGTCTTAAATACAGGCAAAACTGACAGTTGTCCCTAAGACTTTGGACAGATACGTTTCAGTCATTTGCAGGGCAACAAGTAATTGATTAGTGTCGGGCCTGGAATCTGTAGTCAATGGTTTCCAGACGTAGGGTGTTCTTCGCTGTTCCTACCCTGGGGAATACCGCCATCATGATTTTGGAGGAGACTGACCAGTGTTTGTATTAGAGGGGGACATCCGAGCCCCAAACTGAATCATGGGGGAAGAAATCAAAGCTCCGTCGTTGACGCCTGGTGGGTAGATGTGGGTTGGCGTCGACAGTTGGAATCGAGTCTGCTGTTAGAACGTACGTGTGGTCGGATGCAGATGTAGGGACACAGAGCCCAGTTGTATTGGTGGGTATGATCATATACACTTGCCATTCGCAGAGCCACCATATTTGGTCCAGTACTGTCCATGATTGGGAAGGAATGTGTCTGATCTCGGCGCACCTGGTGACGTGAACTTGGTCCAAAGGGGTCTTCGGATCCGGTCCGCTGAAGTTGAAACAGGATGGATAACAGTCTGTTCGGTTGTTGCACTGGACATACGTTGCGGTATTGACTGTAGCTGCTAATGGTACTGCGACCATGGTATGTAGGCGGTCGAGCTTTGCTGGAAGGATTCTCTCAGATTACCCAGGATACAGTTGTAGGTGAGGTTGGCGAGTTCTTCGTTCTGTCGGTTGGACCATAGCTGTGGTTGGGCTGTGGCAGTAGGCATGAGGGAACAGACATAACAACTCATTGGTTGTGGCGCGGGCTGTGAGTGCGGTGTATCTGTACCAACTGTTCCTCATCATCAGGTTGTAGTCGTTTTCTTCCTGTGTTTAGACATGGGCGAGAATAAGGTGTATCTACTCAGGCTTAGGTGTTCCTGCCGGACGGATTTTGAGTAGGCGTGTGGCGGATGGTTGTACGAAGGGGTTCACACCAATCACTTTGGGGACCATGGCTGGACTAGTAGTGCGGATGGTGATAGTAAAGAGGGGGCCTTTTCCTGGTCGGTCCGGTCGGAGGCATAGGTTGATGCAGCCTTTTTGTTGGATATTGGTCGTAAGGTCTAGCATATGTTTACCATCTTTGATGGTGGTGGCTAACTTGGTGAAGTTAGCGGTCATGGTGGTAGCTTCTTTGGAAAGGGGCCATGTGATGGTTTTGTAGCCTGTATGGAGGAGGACCTGGTCCAAGGTGTCTGGCCAGACCACTCAGACTCTGGGAGCTTGTAGGTACCAATAAAAATAACTGGAGTCAGTCCTGTGTAATCCCAAGTGAGTAAGCTGTAAGCTGAGCAAAGGGACTTGAACGACGATTGGTGTCTTGGTTGATGGGATGCAGATCTGGGGGCCCCTGATCGTTTCCTGAACAAGCTAGTGGGGCATTCTCCTCCAGTGGGAGTGTACCAAGGTTCTGGTACGTTCCCCCCATGTGGTTGAACACAGAGCGGTGATGATGATGGCCAAAATCACACGGTGAGGTCCGTCCCAACGTGGAGAAGACCAGCACTTTCTTTTTATCACCTTGACGAGTACCAGGTCTCCTGGGGACAGGACCTCCTCTGTGGGAGACAGAGAAGATGTCGGCAGATTATTTTGCATTCATCACAGTTTTCTTTCTTGGAACATTTTGCATAACCACTTAGTGAGGGATTCTGTTTCTCTTTTCTCTTCTACCACCAGATCTTTTTCCCACATTGTTCAGTGGAAGGGTCTGTCTTTCACTGCCTCAAATGGTGTGCATCCCTGTGCTGTTGGAATGATTCTCATGTACGTTTCTACCAGGCTCAGGCATTCTTGCCATCGTTTTCCTGTATCTTCCATGGTTTTTCTGAGTCTGAGTTTTACTGTTCTAATGGTTTGTTCGACGAGTCCAGCACTTTGGTTCAGTTTGATGAAATCCATGTTCAGAAGCTCGAAGGGATATGTTCCTGTTTGCCTTGTTCCATGCTTGGGTCGTTCATTGCCTTGAGAGTTGTGTCTACAGCAGTTCAGACAGTTCCTGCCAAAAAAATTGAAGTTTGGAGACCTCTGGGAACATGCATTGTTTGTTGTACTGTACTGATCATCCCTCCTGTTGAGACATGGCTCCTCCCATGGCTCAATTTGGCAATTACTTCAAACAATGATCGTGTCACGCATGGCTTGTTTTCTACTGCATAGAGTCCGTTCTTGTGTTGAGTGGCTCCTTCTGTTTCCCATTGCAGTTTCTCTTTTTCTGGGGAATGATTTTGCATTTCTCTTAGGAATTCAGCAGGGATTGGGCTGTGTCTTTCCACCGTCACGTCTTGTTCTAGGAATAGTCTACATGCCTCTGTCAGTGCCACTATTTCTGCGGCTTGTGCAGACCAGTCGCCGGGGAGTCGTCCTGTCTTGAGGTTGTCTTTTTGAGTCACCACGGCATATACGTTGTGTTTTTCTCCATCCAGGGTTTTTGATGATGATCCATCCCCATAGGCAATGTGTCCGGGGGCAATGGGTTGTCCATTAGGTCAGTTGCATATACGTGGTTAATTATGATTCGTTGAGTGGGCAACTGTGAGAATTGGTTTAACCACTTGTCGTCCGGTCTCCCATGAACTTCAGTGTGACATGTAATGGCCATGTTTGTTGTTCCTGTCCTGGTGCTGCTGGGCAGATATCTTCAGACTGATCTCTTAGACTTTCAGCTACCTTGGCAGAACCATTCCCGACAATGTCGAGAGAGTAGAAGCTGTTAGATGTGGTGTTGTGGAAGATATTTTTGGTCTGTAATTCCCTGGGTCGGAGGCCATTTTGGGTGGCCACTAGGCTTAGCCCAAGCTGGACCATGATATCTCGTCCCGGTAACTCTCCGATTTTCATTTTGCATTCTGACAATAAACCGATTCCTTTTGTTGCTTTCTGACCCATATTAATCACCTACTTAATAGTTTAAACAACAATTATTTTCTAAATTACCCGAAAGTGATCTCTACTTTGTGATTAACCCAATATCTCTGAACACACAAAGACCAAAAGTCCCTGACTTTGTCTTAGTTAAGTCCCTGACTCTATTAACAGACCAAGACTATAAAGCCCTTGCTAATTATTGTTCTACTTTCATTGGTCCCGGACCAATTGGTTTATTACCAGACTGCAAAGTGGACAGTGAGAGTTCCTACAGTAGGGTCCTGTTCAACGCGATGTTCCTGCAACTCTAGTCGAATGACCAGTGTGTGTGTCTCAAATACAGGAAAAACTGACAGTTGTCACTAGGACTTTTGACAGATACATTTCAGTCATTTGCAGGGCAAAAAGTAATTGATCAGTGTCGGACAGTTGAGTATTTGTGCTGACATGTCACCCCAATCACAAGACTAAGATTGTTTATTCAGTCAGACAGTTGGGTGTTTATGCTGACATGTCAGCCATAAGGATGACTATGATGCTGTTATACTCACAAAAACTTATACAATATGAACAAGCATTTGCAAAGATACTTTGTCTATTCTCACATGTTCCCCTGCTGCCAAACAAACTGTCAGAGACACATAGTTACTGTGTATAAAGTGAAAAATCGTCCAATTCAAGTAAGTTATCCATTTGGCATCATTCTCAAGCTAGAAATTAAGTTATAATGAAAACAATCCTACTTGGCCAAAACGTGATTTTCAGGGCATGAAAAGTACATTAAGGCAATAAAAACTGAAAAGTTCCCCTGCTGCCAAACAAACTGTCAGAGACACAGTTACTGTGTATGTAGTGAAAAATCGTCCAATTCAAGTAAGTTTTTTATTTGGCATCGTTCAAAGTGATAGAAATTAAGTTACAATGAAAACTATCATACTTGGCCAAAACGTGATTATCAGGCCATGAAAAGCACATTAAGGCAATAAAAACTGAAACGTTCCCCTGCTGCCAAACACACTGTCAGAGACACATAGTTCCTGTGTATATAGTGTAAAATCGTCCAATTCAAGTAAGTCATTCATTGGCATCATTCCAGGTGATTCTGGAGCTATTTCCCACCATAAACAGTGTCCAAAGCAGGCATTTTGCGATTAAAATAGTGGTTGTATTAGAACCAGGCCCAGGCGGTTCTGGTTGGTGTTTTTACCCAGAAATTGTGTCGAATGTTGATAAGGATGTATTTTTGATTATTCTGTATAAAAATAATCATCTAGGGATGTTCAGTAGTTCTGTTATGCCCGAATCAATGACCTCAATTTGGGCACTTTATTTACAAGTGGTGGGTTTTAAGAACCAGGCCCAGTCGGTTCTGGTTGGTGCTTTATCCATTGTGTGGGTAGGTGTATTTTCACTATTCTGTCTAAAAATAAAGATCCAGGACAGTTCTGGGGCTATTTCCCACCATAAATAGTGTCCCAAACATGCATTTCGCGATACAAAATAGTGGTTGCATTATAACAGGGTCCAGTCGGTTCTGGTGGGTGTTTGTATACGGAACTTGTGTCCAATTATGATGGGGATGTATACTTGACTATTTTGTATAGAAATGATCATCTAGCGATGTTCAGAAGTTCTGTTATGCCCGAATGAATTACTTTCATTTGGTCACTTTATTCACAAGTGGTGGTTTAGAAACAGGCCCAGTCGGTTTTGGTAGGTGCTTTTACCCAGAATTTGTGTGTATTGTGTGAGTGGATGTATTTTCACTATTTTGTATAACAATAAAGATCCAGGATGGTTCTGGAGCTATTTCCCACCACAAAAAGTGTCCAAAACAGGCATTTTGCAATTAAAATAGTGGTCGTATTAGAACCGGGCCCAGTCGGTTCTGGTTGCCGCTTTTACCCAGATTTAGTGTCAATTGTGTGGATGGATGCATTTTCACTATTATGTGTAAAATTAAAGATGCAGGGATGTTTTGGGAATATTTCCCACCGTCAATAGTGTCCAAAACATTTTGCGATAAAAATAGTGGTTGTATTAGAACAAGGCCCAATCGGTTCTGGTTGGTGTATTTACCCAGAATTTGTGTTGGTTGAGTAGGTGGATGTAGTTTCACTATTTTCTATAAAAATAATGTTTCCCACCATAAACATTGTCCAAAACAGGCATTTTGCGATTAAAATAGTGGTCGTATTAGAACCGGGCCCAGTCGGTTCTGGTTAGTGCTTCTACCCATAATTAGTGTTGAATGTGTAGATGGATGTATGTTCACTATTCTGTGTAAAAATAATGATCCAGGATGGTTCTGGAGCTATTTTCCCACCATAAACAGTGTCCAAAACAGGCATTCTGCGATTAAAATAGTGGTTGTATTAGAACCAGGCCCAGTCTGTTCTGGTTGGTGAATTTACCCGAATAATTGTATCCATTGACGATGGGGATGTATTTTTGATTATTATGTATAAAAATAATCATCTAGGGATCTTCAGAAGTTCTGTTATTCCCGAATCAATGACCTCCATTTGGGCACATTATTGACGGAGCTCACGACCATGATCCAGTGTGTGGCTCGGATGTGTCCCTCAAACACAAATACTGGTCAGTCTCATCCAAAATCGTAATGGCTCAGTTCCCTTGAGTGGGAGCGGCAAGGAACGCCCTGCATTTGAAGACCATTGAAGGCAGGTTCCGGGCCTGTGTCGGCGCATCAGTCAGGCTGGGTAGCCGCTATGGCCCAGGTGATTTTCCAGGGCTGCCCTGCTCTTGACGGAGTGGCCACCCAGCGGGGCTGTGTGTGTTTCATGGTGGGAGACTCGTGCTGCCCCTTCATCCCTGCCGGCATGTCCTGCTCGGTCCATGATGCCCTGCAGGCTATTAGGAACATGCAGAGAGCTGTGACCGGAGATCCGGTTCCACAACGAGGATGGCTTGACTGGTTCTTCTCTGGCTCATGGAAACAGCCACTTCAATATTTCGATATTTTCACAGACACAAAAGGAGGGAATTGTGGGATGGACTGGCTAACTGGCTTAATAATTGTTTATTCTTGTCGCACCATGTGGTCATACTGGTTTAACTTTGTTTTTTAAGATCGTAGAATGCAAGGTAGACTAGCCAAACTGGTTTTACAATTGAATTAAAAGATGGTGGAATGTAAGAAAGACTAACTAGTTGGCCTTGCAATTGTTTGTTCGCCTCGAGAAATATAAGAAAGGCTGGCTAACAGGGTTTGCAATTTTTTCCTTGTATTGTGCGATGAAAAGAGGTTCAACTTCAGGAGTAACTGTCACTCTCCAGGTCATCTAGTGTCAAGTGCACACTTGAAAACTTTCATATTCGACCAAAACGTGCTTATCAGCACATAAAAAGCACATTTGGTGGTACGCGGGAAGAACGGCAGCAGACAAAAAGGCTATTTAGAAAGGTATCAAAACTACGCAGAAGAACGTCGGCTACTCTGCCCTCACTGGAAGACATTGCCAGCCCTCGTTACCTCAGCAGAGCCAGGGACATGATCAGGGACCCATGCCACCCTGGTCACAATCGGTTCCAGCTGCTGCTCTCTGGCAGACAGACGCTGTAAGTTTCCCACATCCGTTGGGACTCTAAACTTGGGGTAACACAACACAATCCCTTCTGTGTAATAACTTCGGGTGAGGTAATATGAATAGACATTAGGTACAAGGTGATCTGACACCTACATGCTGAATGAAGGTAAGTGAAAGACAGTGAGAGGTAAGCGATCCACTCAAGGGGTGGTGATGCAATGTATCCATAAAGGCAGAAATGTAAATTAAGAGTCTGGAGTCATAACTTGTAAAACTGTGTAAAACTGTCAGAGACACAAATGTCTCTCTATACATAGTGTAATATCATCAAATTTTATTATTTAATAAGTTTTTCATTTGGCATCATTCTAATGGCTAGATATTAAGTTATAATGAAAACTATGATACTTGGCCAAAACGTGATTTTCAGCGCATGAAACGGACGTTAAGCCAATAAAAACTGAAATGTTCCCCTGCTGCGGAACAAACTGTCAGAGACACATAGTTACTGTGTATATAGTGTATAATTGTCCAATTCAAGTAAGTTTTTCATTTGGCATCATTCTAAGTGATATAAATTAAGTTATAGTGAAAATTATGATACTTGGCCAAAACGTGATTTTCAGCGCATGAAACGCACGTTAAGGCAATAAAAACTGAAATGTCCCCCTGCTGCGAAACAAACTGTCGGAGACACATAGTTACTGTGTATATAGTGTAAAATAGTCCAATTCAAGTAAGTTTTGCATTTAGCATCATTCTAAGTGATAGAAATTAAGTTATAGTGAAAACTATGATACTTGGCCAAAACGTGATTTTCAGCGCATGAAACGCACGTTAAGGCAATAAAAACTGAAATGTTCCCCTGCTGCAAAACAAACTGTCAGAGACACATAGTTACTGTGTATATAGTGTATTATTGTCCAATTCAAGTAAGTTTTTCATTTGGCATCATTCTAAGTGATAGAAATTAAGTTATAGTGAAAATTATGATACTTGGCCAAAACGTGATTTTCAGCGCATGAAACGCACGTTAAGGCAATAAAAACTGAAATGTTCCCCTGCTGCGAAACAAACTGCCAGAGGCACATAGTTACTGTGTCTATAGTGTAAAATCATCCAATTCAAGTAAGTATTGCATTTAGCATCATTCTAAGTGCTAGAAATTAAGTTATAGTGAAAACTATGAAAACGTGATTTTCAGCGCATGAAACGCACGTTAAGGCAATAAAAACTGAAATGTTCCCCTGCTGCGAAACAAACTGTCAGAGGCACATAGTTACTGTGTCTATAGTGTAAAATCATCCAATTCAAGTAAGTATTGCATTTAGCATCATTCTAAGTGCTAGAAATTAAGTTATAGTGAAAACTATGATACTTGGCCAAAACGTGATTTTCAGCGCATGAAACGCACGTTAAGGCAATAAAAACTGAAATGTTCCCCTGCTGCGAAACAAACTGCCAGAGGCACATAGTTACTGTGTCTATAGTGTAAAATCATCCAATTCAAGTAAGTATTGCATTTAGCATCATTCTAAGTGCTAGAAATTAAGTTATAGTGAAAACTATGATACTTGGCCAAAACGTGATTTTCAGCGCATGAAACGCACGTTAAGGCAATAAAAACTAAAATGTTCCCCTGCTGCGAAACAAACTGCCAGAGGCACATAGTTACTGTGTCTATAGTGTAAAATCATCCAATTCAAGTAAGTATTGCATTTAGCATCATTCTAAGTGCTAGAAATTAAGTTATAGTAAAAACTATGATACTTGGCCAAAACGTGATTTTCAGCGCATGAAACGCACGTTAAGGCAATAAAAACTGAAATGTTCCCCTGCTGCGAAACAAACTGTCAGAGGCACATAGTTACTGTGTATATAGTGTAAAATCGTCCAATTCAAGTAAGTTTTGCATTTAGCATCATTCTAAGTGATAGAAATTAGGTTATAGTGAAAATTATGATACTTGGCCAAAACGTGATTTTCAGCGCATGAAACGCACGTTAAGGCATTAAAACTGAAATGTTCCCCTGCTGCGAAACAAACTGTCAGAGGCACATAGTTACTGTGTATATAGTGTATAATTGTCCAATTCAAGTAAGTTTTTCATTTTGCATCATTCTAAGTGCTAGAAATTAAGTTATAGTGAAAACTATGATACTTGGCCAAAACGTGATTTTCAGCGCATGAATTGCACATTAAGGCAATAAAAACTGAAATGTTCCCCCGCTGCGAAACAAACTGTCAGTGACACATAGTTACTGTGTATATAGTGTATAATCATCCAAATTAAGTAGGTTTTTCATTTGATATCATTCTAAGTGATGAAAGTTAGGGTTAGGGTTAGGGTTTAGGTTAAGTTATAGTGAAAACTAGGATACTTGGCCAAAACATGATTTTCAGCGCATGAAACGCACATTAGGGCAAAAAAACTGAAATGTTTGTTAGGTCTCAAAATACAACTTCAGGAGCAGGCTAAGAAAGAGTGAGATAAATTTAAATAGAAAATATGTATGACCAGACTGCAAAGTGGACAGAGAGTTCATACAGTGGGCTCCTGTTCACTGCGATGTTACTGCAACTCTAGTCGAATGACCAGTGAGTGTGTCTTAAATACAGGCAAAACTGACAGTTGTCCCTAAGACTTTGGACAGATACGTTTCAGTCATTTGCAGGGCAACAAGTAATTGATTAGTGTCGGGCCTGGAATCTGTAGTCAATGGTTTCCAGACGTAGGGTGTTCTTCGCTGTTCCTACCCTGGGGAATACCGCCATCATGATTTTGGAGGAGACTGACCAGTGTTTGTATTAGAGGGGGACATCCGAGCCCCAAACTGAATCATGGGGGAAGAAATCAAAGCTCCGTCGTTGACGCCTGGTGGGTAGATGTGGGTTGGCGTCGACAGTTGGAATCGAGTCTGCTGTTAGAACGTACGTGTGGTCGGATGCAGATGTAGGGACACAGAGCCCAGTTGTATTGGTGGGGATGATCATATACACTTGCCATTCGCAGAGCCATCATATTTGGTCCAGTACTGTCCATGATTGGGAAGGAATGTGTCTGATCTCGGCGCACCTGGTGACGTGAACTTGGTCCAAAGGGGTCTTCGGATCCGGTCCGCTGAAGTTGAAACAGGATGGATAACAGTCTGTTCGGTTGTTGCACTGGACATACGTTGCGGTATTGACTGTAGCTGCTAATGGTACTGCGACCATGGTATGTAGGCGGTCGAGCTTTGCTGGAAGGATTCTCTCAGATTACCCAGGATACAGTTGTAGGTGAGGTTGGCGAGTTCTTCGTTCTGTCGGTTGGACCATAGCTGTGGTTGGGCTGTGGCAGTAGGCATGAGGGAACAGACATAACAACTCATTGGTTGTGGCGCGGGCTGTGAGTGCGGTGTATCTGTACCAACTGTTCCTCATCATCAGGTTGTAGTCGTTTTCTTCCTGTGTTTGGACATGGGCGAGAATAAGGTGTATCTACTCAGGCTTAGGTGTTCCTGCCGGACGGATTTTGAGTAGGCGTGTGGCGGATGGTTGTACGAAGGGGTTCACACCAATCACTTTGGGGACCATGGCTGGACTAGTAGTGCGGATGGTGATAGTAAAGAGGGGGCCTTTTCCTGGTCGGTCCGGTCGGAGGCATAGGTTGATGCAGCCTTTTTGTTGGATATTGGTCGTAAGGTCTAGCATATGTTTACCATCTTTGATGGTGGTGGCTAACTTGGTGAAGTTAGCGGTCATGGTGGTAGCTTCTTTGGAAAGGGGCCATGTGATGGTTTTGTAGCCTGTATGGAGGAGGACCTGGTCCAAGGTGTCTGGCCAGACCACTCAGACTCTGGGAGCTTGTAGGTACCAATAAAAATAACTGGAGTCAGTCCTGTGTAATCCCAAGTGAGTAAGCTGTAGGCTGAGCAAAGGGACTTGAACGACGATTGGTGTCTTGGTTGATGGGATGCAGATCTGGGGGCCCCTGATCGTTTCCTGAACAAGCTAGTGGGGCATTCTCCTCCAGTGGGAGTGTACCAAGGTTCTGGTACGTTCCCCCCATGTGGTTGAACACAGAGCGGTGATGATGATGGCCAAAATCACACGGTGAGGTCCGTCCCAACGTGGAGAAGACCAGCACTTTCTTTTTATCACCTTGACGAGTACCAGGTCTCCTGGGGACAGGACCTCCTCTGTGGGAGACAGAGAAGATGTCGGCAGATTATTTTGCATTCATCACAGTTTTCTTTCTTGGAACATTTTGCATAACCACTTAGGGAGGGATTCTGTTTCTCTTTTCTCTTCTACCACCAGATCTTTTTCCCACATTGTTCAGTGGAAGGGTCTGTCTTTCACTGCCTCAAATGGTGTGCATCCCTGTGCTGTTGGAATGATTCTCATGTACGTTTCTACCAGGCTCAGGCATTCTTGCCATCGTTTTCCTGTATCTTCCATGGTTTTTCTGAGTCGGAGTTTTACTGTTCTAATGGTTTGTTCGACGAGTCCAGCACTTTGGTTCAGTTTGATGAAATCCATGTTCAGAAGCTTGAAGGGATATGTTCCTGTTTGCCTTGTTCCATGCTTGGGTCGTTCATTGCCTTGAGAGTTGTGTCTACAGCAGTTCAGACAGTTCCTGCCAAAAAAATTGAAGTTTGGAGACCTCTGGGAACATGCATTGTTTGTTGTACTGTACTGATCATCCCTCCTGTTGAGACATGGCTCCTCCCATGGCTCAATTTGGCAATTACTTCAAACAATGATCGTGTCACGCATGGCTTGTTTTCTACTGCATAGAGTCCGTTCTTGTGTTGAGTGGCTCCTTCTGTTTCCCATTGCAGTTTCTCTTTTTCTGGGGAATGATTTTGCATTTCTCTTAGGAATTCAGCAGGGATTGGGCTGTGTCTTTCCACCGTCACGTCTTGTTCTAGGAATAGTCTACATGCCTCTGTCAGTGCCACTATTTCTGCGGCTTGTGCAGACCAGTCGCCGGGGAGTCGTCCTGTCTTGAGGTTGTCTTTTTGAGTCACCACGGCATATACGTTGTGTTTTTCTCCATCCAGGGTTTTTGATGATGATCCATCCCCATAGGCAATGTGTCCGGGGGCAATGGGTTGTCCATTAGGTCAGTTGCATATACGTGGTTAATTATGATTCGTTGAGTGGGCAACTGTGAGAATTGGTTTAACCACTTGTCGTCCGGTCTCCCATGAACTTCAGTGTGACATGTAATGGCCATGTTTGTTGTTCCTGTCCTGGTGCTGCTGGGCAGATATCTTCAGACTGATCTCTTAGACTTTCAGCTACCTTGGCAGAACCATTCCCGACAATGTCGAGAGAGTAGAAGCTGTTAGATGTGGTGTTGTGGAAGATATTTTTGGTCTGTAATTCCCTGGGTCGGAGGCCATTTTGGGTGGCCACTAGGCTTAGCCCAAGCTGGACCATGATATCTCGTCCCGGTAACTCTCCGATTTTCATTTTGCATTCTGACAATAAACCGATTCCTTTTGTTGCTTTCTGACCCATATTAATCACCTACTTAATAGTTTAAACAACAATTATTTTCTAAATTACCCGAAAGTGATCTCTACTTTGTGATTAACCCAATATCTCTGAACACACAAAGACCAAAAGTCCCTGACTTTGTCTTAGTTAAGTCCCTGACTCTATTAACAGACCAAGACTATAAAGCCCTTGCTAATTATTGTTCTACTTTCATTGGTCCCGGACCAATTGGTTTATTACCAGACTGCAAAGTGGACAGTGAGAGTTCCTACAGTAGGGTCCTGTTCAACGCGATGTTCCTGCAACTCTAGTCGAATGACCAGTGTGTGTGTCTCAAATACAGGAAAAACTGACAGTTGTCACTAGGACTTTTGACAGATACATTTCAGTCATTTGCAGGGCAAAAAGTAATTGATCAGTGTCGGACAGTTGAGTATTTGTGCTGACATGTCACCCCAATCACAAGACTAAGATTGTTTATTCAGTCAGACAGTTGGGTGTTTATGCTGACATGTCAGCCATAAGGATGACTATGATGCTGTTATACTCACAAAAACTTATACAATATGAACAAGCATTTGCAAAGATACTTTGTCTATTCTCACATGTTCCCCTGCTGCCAAACAAACTGTCAGAGACACATAGTTACTGTGTATAAAGTGAAAAATCGTCCAATTCAAGTAAGTTATCCATTTGGCATCATTCTCAAGCTAGAAATTAAGTTATAATGAAAACAATCCTACTTGGCCAAAACGTGATTTTCAGGGCATGAAAAGTACATTAAGGCAATAAAAACTGAAAAGTTCCCCTGCTGCCAAACAAACTGTCAGAGACACAGTTACTGTGTATGTAGTGAAAAATCGTCCAATTCAAGTAAGTTTTTTATTTGGCATCGTTCAAAGTGATAGAAATTAAGTTACAATGAAAACTATCATACTTGGCCAAAACGTGATTATCAGGCCATGAAAAGCACATTAAGGCAATAAAAACTGAAACGTTCCCCTGCTGCCAAACACACTGTCAGAGACACATAGTTCCTGTGTATATAGTGTAAAATCGTCCAATTCAAGTAAGTCATTCATTGGCATCATTCCAGGTGATTCTGGAGCTATTTCCCACCATAAACAGTGTCCAAAGCAGGCATTTTGCGATTAAAATAGTGGTTGTATTAGAACCAGGCCCAGGCGGTTCTGGTTGGTGTTTTTACCCAGAAATTGTGTCGAATGTTGATAAGGATGTATTTTTGATTATTCTGTATAAAAATAATCATCTAGGGATGTTCAGTAGTTCTGTTATGCCCGAATCAATGACCTCAATTTGGGCACTTTATTTACAAGTGGTGGTTTTTAAGAACCAGGCCCAGTCGGTTCTGGTTGGTGCTTTATCCATTGTGTGGGTAGGTGTATTTTCACTATTCTGTCTAAAAATAAAGATCCAGGACAGTTCTGGGGCTATTTCCCACCATAAATAGTGTCCCAAACATGCATTTCGCGATACAAAATAGTGGTTGCATTATAACAGGGTCCAGTCGGTTCTGGTGGGTGTTTGTATACGGAACTTGTGTCCAATTATGATGGGGATGTATACTTGACTATTTTGTATAGAAATGATCATCTAGCGATGTTCAGAAGTTCTGTTATGCCCGAATGAATTACTTTCATTTGGTCACTTTATTCACAAGTGGTGGTTTAGAAACAGGCCCAGTCGGTTTTGGTAGGTGCTTTTACCCAGAATTTGTGTGTATTGTGTGAGTGGATGTATTTTCACTATTTTGTATAACAATAAAGATCCAGGATGGTTCTGGAGCTATTTCCCACCACAAAAAGTGTCCAAAACAGGCATTTTGCGATTAAAATAGTGGTCGTATTAGAACCGGGCCCAGTCGGTTCTGGTTGCCGCTTTTACCCAGATTTAGTGTCAATTGTGTGGATGGATGCATTTTCACTATTATGTGTAAAATTAAAGATGCAGGGATGTTTTGGGAATATTTCCCACCGTCAATAGTGTCCAAAACATTTTGCGATAAAAATAGTGGTTGTATTAGAACAAGGCCCAATCGGTTCTGGTTGGTGTATTTACCCAGAATTTGTGTTGGTTGAGTAGGTGGATGTAGTTTCACTATTTTCTATAAAAATAATGTTTCCCACCATAAACATTGTCCAAAACAGGCATTTTGCGATTAAAATAGTGGTCGTATTAGAACCGGGCCCAGTCGGTTCTGGTTGCCGCTTTTACCCAGATTTAGTGTCAATTGTGTGGATGGATGCATTTTCACTATTATGTGTAAAATTAAAGACGCAGGGATGTTTTGGGAATATTTCCCACCGTCAATAGTGTCCAAAACATTTTGCGATAAAAATAGTGGTTGTATTAGAACAAGGCCCAATCGGTTCTGGTTGGTGTATTTACCCAGAATTTGTGTTGATTGAGTAGGTAGATGTAGTTTCACTATTTTCTATAAAAATAATGTTTCCCAGCATAAACATTGTCCAAAACAGGCATTTTGCGATTAAAATAGTGGTCGTATTAGAACCGGGCCCAGTCGGTTCTGGTTAGTGCTTCTACCCATAATTAGTGTTGAATGTGTAGATGGATGTATGTTCACTATTCTGTGTAAAAATAATGATCCAGGATGGTTCTGGAGCTATTTTCCCACCATAAACAGTGTCCAAAACAGGCATTCTGCGATTAAAATAGTGGTTGTATTAGAACCAGGCCCAGTCTGTTCTGGTTGGTGAATTTACCCGAATAATTGTATCCATTGACGATGGGGATGTATTTTTGATTATTATGTATAAAAATAATCATCTAGGGATCTTCAGAAGTTCTGTTATTCCCGAATCAATGACCTCCATTTGGGCACATTATTGACGGAGCTCACGACCATGATCCAGTGTGTGGCTCGGATGTGTCCCTCAAACACAAATACTGGTCAGTCTCATCCAAAATCGTAATGGCTCAGTTCCCTTGAGTGGGAGCGGCAAGGAACGCCCTGCATTTGAAGACCATTGAAGGCAGGTTCCGGGCCTGTGTCGGCGCATCAGTCAGGCTGGGTAGCCGCTATGGCCCAGGTGATTTGCCAGGGCTGCCCTGCTCTTGACGGAGTGGCCACCCAGCGGGGCTGTGTGTGTTTCATGGTGGGAGACTCGTGCTGCCCCTTCATCCCTGCCGGCATGTCCTGCTCGGTCCATGATGCCCTGCAGGCTATTAGGAACATGCAGAGAGCTGTGACCGGAGATCCGGTTCCACAACGAGGATGGCTTGACTGGTTCTTCTCTGGCTCATGGAAACAGCCACTTCAATATTTCGATTAATTTCACAGACACAAAAGGAGGGAATTGTGGGATGGACTGGCTAACTGGCTTAATAATTGTTTATTCTTGTCGCACCATGTGGTCATACTGGTTTAACTTTGTTTTTTAAGATCGTAGAATGCAAGGTAGACTAGCCAAACTGGTTTTACAATTGAATTAAAAGATGGTGGAATGTAAGAAAGACTAACTAGTTGGCCTTGCAATTGTTTGTTCGCCTCGAGAAATATAAGAAAGGCTGGCTAACAGGGTTTGCAATTTTTTCCTTGTATTGTGCGATGAAAAGAGGTTCAACTTCAGGAGTAACTGTCACTCTCCAGGTCATCTAGGGTCAAGTGCACACTTGAAAACTTTCATATTCGACCAAAACGTGCTTATCAGCACATAAAAAGCACATTTGGTGGTACGCGGGAAGAACGGCAGCAGACAAAAAGGCTATTTAGAAAGGTATCACCACTACGCAGAAGAACGTCGGCTACTCTGCCCTCACTGGAAGACATTGCCAGCCCTCGTTACCTCAGCAGAGCCAGGGACATGATCAGGGACCCATGCCACCCTGGTCACAATCGGTTCCAGCTGCTGCTCTCTGGCAGACAGACGCTGTAAGTTTCCCACATCCGTTGGGACTCTAAACTTGGGGTAACACAACACAATCCCTTCTGTGTAATAACTTCGGGTGAGGTAATATGAATAGACATTAGGTACAAGGTGATCTGACACCTACATGCTGAATGAAGGTAAGTGAAAGACAGTGAGAGGTAAGTGATCCACTCAAGGGGTGGTGATGCAATGTATCCATAAAGGCAGAATTATAAATTAAGAGTCTGGAGTCATAACTTGTAAAACTGTGTAAAACTGTCAGAGACACAAATGTCTCTCTATACATAGTGTAATATCATCAAATTTTATAATTTAATAAGTTTTTCATTTGGCATCATTCTAATGGCTAGATATTAAGTTATAATGAAAACTATGATACTTGGCCAAAACGTGATTTTCAGCGCATGAAACGCACGTTAAGCCAATAAAAACTGAAATGTTCCCCTGCTGCGAAACAAACTGTCAGAGACACATAGTTACTGTGTATATAGTGTATAATTGTCCAATTCAAGTAAGTTTTTCATTTGGCATCATTCTAAGTGATATAAATTAAGTTATAGTGAAAATTATGATACTTGGCCAAAACATGATTTTCAGCGCATGAAACGCACGTTAAGGCAATAAAAACTGAAATGTTCCCCTGCTGCGAAACAAACTGTCAGAGACACATAGTTACTGTGTATATAGTGTATTATTGTCCAATTCAAGTAAGTTTTTCATTTGGCATCATTCTAAGTGATAGAAATTAAGTTTTAGTGAAAATTATGATACTTGGCCAAAACGTGATTTTCAGCGCATGAAACGCACGTTAAGGCAATAAAAACTGAAATGTTCCCCTGCTGCGAAACAAACTGCCAGAGGCACATAGTTACTGTGTCTATAGTGTAAAATCATCCAATTCAAGTAAGTATTGCATTTAGCATCATTCTAAGTGCTAGAAATTAAGTTATAGTGAAAACTATGATACTTGGCCAAAACGTGATTTTCAGCGCATGAAACCCACGTTAAGGCAATAAAAACTGAAATGTTCCCCTGCTGCGAAACAAACTGTCATAGGCACATAGTTACTGTGTCTATAGTGTAAAATCATCCAATTCAAGTAAGTATTGCATTTAGCATCATTCTAAGTGCTAGAAATTAAGTTATAGTGAAAACTATGATACTTGGCCAAAACGTGATTTTCAGCGCATGAAACGCACGTTAAGGCAATAAAAACTGAAATGTTCCCCTGCTGCGAAACATACACTCAGAGGCACATAGTTACTGTTTATATAGTGTATAATTGTCCAATTCAAGTAAGTTTTTCATTTTGCATCATTCTAAGTGCTAGAAATTAAGTTATAGTGAAAACTATGATACTTGGCCAAAACGTGATTTTCAGCGCATGAAATGCACATTAAGGCAATAAAAACTGAAATGTTCCCCCGCTGCGAAACAAACTGTCAGTGACACATAGTTACTGTGTATATAGTGTATAATCATCCAAATTAAGTAGGTTTTTCATTTGATATCATTCTAAGTGATGAAAGTTAGGGTTAGGGTTAGGGTTAGGTTAAGTTATAGTGAAAACTATGATACTTGGCCAAAACATGATTTTCAGCGCATGAAATGCACATTAAGGCAATAAAAACTGAAATGTTCCCCCGCTGCGAAACAAACTGTCAGTGACACATAGTTACTGTGTATATAGTGTATAATCATCCAAATTAAGTAGGTTTTTCATTTGATATCATTCTAAGTGATGAAAGTTAGGGTTAGGGTTAGGGTTAGGTTAAGTTATAGTGAAAACTATGATACTTGGCCAAAACATGATTTTCAGCGCATGAAACGCACATTAGGGCAAAAAAACTGAAATGTTTGTTAGGTCTGAAAATACAACTTCAGGAGCAGGCTAAGAAAGAGTGAGATAAATTTAAATAGAAAATATGTATGACCAGACTGCAAAGTGGACAGAGAGTTCCTACAGTGGGCTCCTGTTCACTGCGATGTTACTGCAACTCTAGTCGAATGACCAGTGAGTGTGTCTTAAATACAGGCAAAACTGACAGTTGTCCCTAAGACTTTGGACAGATACGTTTCAGTCATTTGCAGGGCAACAAGTAATTGATTAGTGTCGGGCCTGGAATCTGTAGTCAATGGTTTCCAGACGTAGGGTGTTCTTCGCTGTTCCTACCCTGGGGAATACCGCCATCATGATTTTGGACGAGACTGACCAGTGTTTGTATTAGAGGGGGACATCCGAGCCCCAAACTGAATCATGGGGGAAGAAATCAAAGCTCCGTCGTTGACGCCTGGTGGGTAGATGTGGGTTGGCGTCGACAGTTGGAATCGAGTCTGCTGTTAGAACGTACGTGTGGTCGGATGCAGATGTAGGGACACAGAGCCCAGTTGTATTGGTGGGGATGATCATATACACTTGCCATTCGCAGAGCCATCATATTTGGTCCAGTACTGTCCATGATTGGGAAGGAATGTGTCTGATCTCGGCGCACCTGGTGACGTGAACTTGGTCCAAAGGGGTCTTCGGATCCGGTCCGCTGAAGTTGAAACAGGATGGATAACAGTCTGTTCGGTTGTTGCACTGGACATATGTTGCGGTATTGACTGTAGCTGCTAATGGTACTGCGACCATGGTATGTAGGCGGTCGAGCTTTGCTGGAAGGATTCTCTCAGATTACCCAGGATACAGTTGTAGGTGAGGTTGGCGAGTTCTTCGTTCTGTCGGTTGGACCATAGCTGTGGTTGGGCTGTGGCAGTAGGCATGAGGGAACAGACATAACAACTCATTGGTTGTGGCGCGGGCTGTGAGTGCGGTGTATCTGTACCAACTGTTCCTCATCATCAGGTTGTAGTCGTTTTCTTCCTGTGTTTGGACATGGGCGAGAATAAGGTGTATCTACTCAGGCTTAGGTGTTCCTGCCGGACGGATTTTGAGTAGGCGTGTGGCGGATGGTTGTACGAAGGGGTTCACACCAATCACTTTGGGGACCATGGCTGGACTAGTAGTGCGGATGGTGATAGTAAAGAGGGGGCCTTTTCCTGGTCGGTCCGGTCGGAGGCATAGGTTGATGCAGCCTTTTTGTTGGATATTGGTCGTAAGGTCTAGCATATGTTTACCATCTTTGATGGTGGTGGCTAACTTGGTGAAGTTAGCGGTCATGGTGGTAGCTTCTTTGGAAAGGGGCCATGTGATGGTTTTGTAGCCTGTATGGAGGAGGACCTGGTCCAAGGTGTCTGGCCAGACCACTCAGACTCTGGGAGCTTGTAGGTACCAATAAAAATAACTGGAGTCAGTCCTGTGTAATCCCAAGTGAGTAAGCTGTAGGCTGAGCAAAGGGACTTGAACGACGATTGGTGTCTTGGTTGATGGGATGCAGATCTGGGGGCCCCTGATCGTTTCCTGAACAAGCTAGTGGGGCATTCTCCTCCAGTGGGAGTGTACCAAGGTTCTGGTACGTTCCCCCCATGTGGTTGAACACAGAGCGGTGATGATGATGGCCAAAATCACACGGTGAGGTCCGTCCCAACGTGGAGAAGACCAGCACTTTCTTTTTATCACCTTGACGAGTACCAGGTCTCCTGGGGACAGGACCTCCTCTGTGGGAGACAGAGAAGATGTCGGCAGATTATTTTGCATTCATCACAGTTTTCTTTCTTGGAACATTTTGCATAACCACTTAGGGAGGGATTCTGTTTCTCTTTTCTCTTCTACCACCAGATCTTTTTCCCACATTGTTCAGTGGAAGGGTCTGTCTTTCACTGCCTCAAATGGTGTGCATCCCTGTGCTGTTGGAATGATTCTCATGTACGTTTCTACCAGGCTCAGGCATTCTTGCCATCGTTTTCCTGTATCTTCCATGGTTTTTCTGAGTCGGAGTTTTACTGTTCTAATGGTTTGTTCGACGAGTCCAGCACTTTGGTTCAGTTTGATGAAATCCATGTTCAGAAGCTTGAAGGGATATGTTCCTGTTTGCCTTGTTCCATGCTTGGGTCGTTCATTGCCTTGAGAGTTGTGTCTACAGCAGTTCAGACAGTTCCTGCCAAAAAAATTGAAGTTTGGAGACCTCTGGGAACATGCATTGTTTGTTGTACTGTACTGATCATCCCTCCTGTTGAGACATGGCTCCTCCCATGGCTCAATTTGGCAATTACTTCAAACAATGATCGTGTCACGCATGGCTTGTTTTCTACTGCATAGAGTCCGTTCTTGTGTTGAGTGGCTCCTTCTGTTTCCCATTGCAGTTTCTCTTTTTCTGGGGAATGATTTTGCATTTCTCTTAGGAATTCAGCAGGGATTGGGCTGTGTCTTTCCACCGTCACGTCTTGTTCTAGGAATAGTCTACATGCCTCTGTCAGTGCCACTATTTCTGCGGCTTGTGCAGACCAGTCGCCGGGGAGTCGTCCTGTCTTGAGGTTGTCTTTTTGAGTCACCACGGCATATACGTTGTGTTTTTCTCCATCCAGGGTTTTTGATGATGATCCATCCCCATAGGCAATGTGTCCGGGGGCAATGGGTTGTCCATTAGGTCAGTTGCATATACGTGGTTAATTATGATTCGTTGAGTGGGCAACTGTGAGAATTGGTTTAACCACTTGTCGTCCGGTCTCCCATGAACTTCAGTGTGACATGTAATGGCCATGTTTGTTGTTCCTGTCCTGGTGCTGCTGGGCAGATATCTTCAGACTGATCTCTTAGACTTTCAGCTACCTTGGCAGAACCATTCCCGACAATGTCGAGAGAGTAGAAGCTGTTAGATGTGGTGTTGTGGAAGATATTTTTGGTCTGTAATTCCCTGGGTCGGAGGCCATTTTGGGTGGCCACTAGGCTTAGCCCAAGCTGGACCATGATATCTCGTCCCGGTAACTCTCCGATTTTCATTTTGCATTCTGACAATAAACCGATTCCTTTTGTTGCTTTCTGACCCATATTAATCACCTACTTAATAGTTTAAACAACAATTATTTTCTAAATTACCCGAAAGTGATCTCTACTTTGTGATTAACCCAATATCTCTGAACACACAAAGACCAAAAGTCCCTGACTTTGTCTTAGTTAAGTCCCTGACTCTATTAACAGACCAAGACTATAAAGCCCTTGCTAATTATTGTTCTACTTTCATTGGTCCCGGACCAATTGGTTTATTACCAGACTGCAAAGTGGACAGTGAGAGTTCCTACAGTAGGGTCCTGTTCAACGCGATGTTCCTGCAACTCTAGTCGAATGACCAGTGTGTGTGTCTCAAATACAGGAAAAACTGACAGTTGTCACTAGGACTTTTGACAGATACATTTCAGTCATTTGCAGGGCAAAAAGTAATTGATCAGTGTCGGACAGTTGAGTATTTGTGCTGACATGTCACCCCAATCACAAGACTAAGATTGTTTATTCAGTCAGACAGTTGGGTGTTTATGCTGACATGTCAGCCATAAGGATGACTATGATGCTGTTATACTCACAAAAACTTATACAATATGAACAAGCATTTGCAAAGATACTTTGTCTATTCTCACATGTTCCCCTGCTGCCAAACAAACTGTCAGAGACACATAGTTACTGTGTATAAAGTGAAAAATCGTCCAATTCAAGTAAGTTATCCATTTGGCATCATTCTCAAGCTAGAAATTAAGTTATAATGAAAACAATCCTACTTGGCCAAAACGTGATTTTCAGGGCATGAAAAGTACATTAAGGCAATAAAAACTGAAAAGTTCCCCTGCTGCCAAACAAACTGTCAGAGACACAGTTACTGTGTATGTAGTGAAAAATCGTCCAATTCAAGTAAGTTTTTTATTTGGCATCGTTCAAAGTGATAGAAATTAAGTTACAATGAAAACTATCATACTTGGCCAAAACGTGATTATCAGGCCATGAAAAGCACATTAAGGCAATAAAAACTGAAACGTTCCCCTGCTGCCAAACACACTGTCAGAGACACATAGTTCCTGTGTATATAGTGTAAAATCGTCCAATTCAAGTAAGTCATTCATTGGCATCATTCCAGGTGATTCTGGAGCTATTTCCCACCATAAACAGTGTCCAAAGCAGGCATTTTGCGATTAAAATAGTGGTTGTATTAGAACCAGGCCCAGGCGGTTCTGGTTGGTGTTTTTACCCAGAAATTGTGTCGAATGTTGATAAGGATGTATTTTTGATTATTCTGTATAAAAATAATCATCTAGGGATGTTCAGTAGTTCTGTTATGCCCGAATCAATGACCTCAATTTGGGCACTTTATTTACAAGTGGTGGTTTTTAAGAACCAGGCCCAGTCGGTTCTGGTTGGTGCTTTATCCATTGTGTGGGTAGGTGTATTTTCACTATTCTGTCTAAAAATAAAGATCCAGGACAGTTCTGGGGCTATTTCCCACCATAAATAGTGTCCCAAACATGCATTTCGCGATACAAAATAGTGGTTGCATTATAACAGGGTCCAGTCGGTTCTGGTGGGTGTTTGTATACGGAACTTGTGTCCAATTATGATGGGGATGTATACTTGACTATTTTGTATAGAAATGATCATCTAGCGATGTTCAGAAGTTCTGTTATGCCCGAATGAATTACTTTCATTTGGTCACTTTATTCACAAGTGGTGGTTTAGAAACAGGCCCAGTCGGTTTTGGTAGGTGCTTTTACCCAGAATTTGTGTGTATTGTGTGAGTGGATGTATTTTCACTATTTTGTATAACAATAAAGATCCAGGATGGTTCTGGAGCTATTTCCCACCACAAAAAGTGTCCAAAACAGGCATTTTGCGATTAAAATAGTGGTCGTATTAGAACCGGGCCCAGTCGGTTCTGGTTGCCGCTTTTACCCAGATTTAGTGTCAATTGTGTGGATGGATGCATTTTCACTATTATGTGTAAAATTAAAGATGCAGGGATGTTTTGGGAATATTTCCCACCGTCAATAGTGTCCAAAACATTTTGCGATAAAAATAGTGGTTGTATTAGAACAAGGCCCAATCGGTTCTGGTTGGTGTATTTACCCAGAATTTGTGTTGGTTGAGTAGGTGGATGTAGTTTCACTATTTTCTATAAAAATAATGTTTCCCACCATAAACATTGTCCAAAACAGGCATTTTGCGATTAAAATAGTGGTCGTATTAGAACCGGGCCCAGTCGGTTCTGGTTGCCGCTTTTACCCAGATTTAGTGTCAATTGTGTGGATGGATGCATTTTCACTATTATGTGTAAAATTAAAGACGCAGGGATGTTTTGGGAATATTTCCCACCGTCAATAGTGTCCAAAACATTTTGCGATAAAAATAGTGGTTGTATTAGAACAAGGCCCAATCGGTTCTGGTTGGTGTATTTACCCAGAATTTGTGTTGATTGAGTAGGTAGATGTAGTTTCACTATTTTCTATAAAAATAATGTTTCCCACCATAAACATTGTCCAAAACAGGCATTTTGCGATTAAAATAGTGGTCGTATTAGAACCGGGCCCAGTCGGTTCTGGTTAGTGCTTCTACCCATAATTAGTGTTGAATGTGTAGATGGATGTATGTTCACTATTCTGTGTAAAAATAATGATCCAGGATGGTTCTGGAGCTATTTTCCCACCATAAACAATGTCCAAAACAGGCATTCTGCGATTAAAATAGTGGTTGTATTAGAACCAGGCCCAGTCTGTTCTGGTTGGTGAATTTACCCGAATAATTGTATCCATTGACGATGGGGATGTATTTTTGATTATTATGTATAAAAATAATCATCTAGGGATCTTCAGAAGTTCTGTTATTCCCGAATCAATGACCTCCATTTGGGCACATTATTGACGGAGCTCACGACCATGATCCAGTGTGTGGCTCGGATGTGTCCCTCAAACACAAATACTGGTCAGTCTCATCCAAAATCGTAATGGCTCAGTTCCCTTGAGTGGGAGCGGCAAGGAACGCCCTGCATTTGAAGACCATTGAAGGCAGGTTCCGGGCCTGTGTCGGCGCATCAGTCAGGCTGGGTAGCCGCTATGGCCCAGGTGATTTGCCAGGGCTGCCCTGCTCTTGACGGAGTGGCCACCCAGCGGGGCTGTGTGTGTTTCATGGTGGGAGACTCGTGCTGCCCCTTCATCCCTGCCGGCATGTCCTGCTCGGTCCATGATGCCCTGCAGGCTATTAGGAACATGCAGAGAGCTGTGACCGGAGATCCGGTTCCACAACGAGGATGGCTTGACTGGTTCTTCTCTGGCTCATGGAAACAGCCACTTCAATATTTCGATTAATTTCACAGACACAAAAGGAGGGAATTGTGGGATGGACTGGCTAACTGGCTTAATAATTGTTTATTCTTGTCGCACCATGTGGTCATACTGGTTTAACTTTGTTTTTTAAGATCGTAGAATGCAAGGTAGACTAGCCAAACTGGTTTTACAATTGAATTAAAAGATGGTGGAATGTAAGAAAGACTAACTAGTTGGCCTTGCAATTGTTTGTTCGCCTCGAGAAATATAAGAAAGGCTGGCTAACAGGGTTTGCAATTTTTTCCTTGTATTGTGCGATGAAAAGAGGTTCAACTTCAGGAGTAACTGTCACTCTCCAGGTCATCTAGGGTCAAGTGCACACTTGAAAACTTTCATATTCGACCAAAACGTGCTTATCAGCACATAAAAAGCACATTTGGTGGTACGCGGGAAGAACGGCAGCAGACAAAAAGGCTATTTAGAAAGGTATCACCACTACGCAGAAGAACGTCGGCTACTCTGCCCTCACTGGAAGACATTGCCAGCCCTCGTTACCTCAGCAGAGCCAGGGACATGATCAGGGACCCATGCCACCCTGGTCACAATCGGTTCCAGCTGCTGCTCTCTGGCAGACAGACGCTGTAAGTTTCCCACATCCGTTGGGACTCTAAACTTGGGGTAACACAACACAATCCCTTCTGTGTAATAACTTCGGGTGAGGTAATATGAATAGACATTAGGTACAAGGTGATCTGACACCTACATGCTGAATGAAGGTAAGTGAAAGACAGTGAGAGGTAAGTGATCCACTCAAGGGGTGGTGATGCAATGTATCCATAAAGGCAGAATTGTAAATTAAGAGTCTGGAGTCATAACTTGTAAAACTGTGTAAAACTGTCAGAGACACAAATGTCTCTCTATACATAGTGTAATATCATCAAATTTTATAATTTAATAAGTTTTTCATTTGGCATCATTCTAATGGCTAGATATTAAGTTATAATGAAAACTATGATACTTGGCCAAAACGTGATTTTCAGCGCATGAAACGCACGTTAAGCCAATAAAAACTGAAATGTTCCCCTGCTGCGAAACAAACTGTCAGAGACACATAGTTACTGTGTATATAGTGTATAATTGTCCAATTCAAGTAAGTTTTTCATTTGGCATCATTCTAAGTGATATACATTAAGTTATAGTGAAAATTATGATACTTGGCCAAAACGTGATTTTCAGCGCATGAAACGCACGTTAAGGCAATAAAAACTGAAATGTTCCCCTGCTGCGAAACAAACTGTCAGAGACACATAGTTACTGTGTATATAGTGTATTATTGTCCAATTCAAGTAAGTTTTTCATTTGGCATCATTCTAAGTGATAGAAATTAAGTTATAGTGAAAATTATGATACTTGGCCAAAACGTGATTTTCAGCGCATGAAACGCACGTTAAGGCAATAAAAACTGAAATGTTCCCCTGCTGCGAAACAAACTGCCAGAGGCACATAGTTACTGTGTCTATAGTGTAAAATCATCCAATTCAAGTAAGTATTGCATTTAGCATCATTCTAAGTGCTAGAAATTAAGTTATAGTGAAAACTATGATACTTGGCCAAAACGTGATTTTCAGCGCATGAAACCCACGTTAAGGCAATAAAAACTGAAATGTTCCCCTGCTGCGAAACAAACTGTCAGAGGCACATAGTTACTGTGTCTATAGTGTAAAATCATCCAATTCAAGTAAGTATTGCATTTAGCATCATTCTAAGTGCTAGAAATTAAGTTATAGTGAAAACTATGATACTTGGCCAAAACGTGATTTTCAGCGCATGAAACGCACGTTAAGGCAATAAAAACTGAAATGTTCCCCTGCTGCGAAACATACACTCAGAGGCACATAGTTACTGTGTATATAGTGTATAATTGTCCAATTCAAGTAAGTTTTTCATTTTGCATCATTCTAAGTGCTAGAAATTAAGTTATAGTGAAAACTATGATACTTGGCCAAAACGTGATTTTCAGCGCATGAAATGCACATTAAGGCAATAAAAACTGAAATGTTCCCCCGCTGCGAAACAAACTGTCAGTGACACATAGTTACTGTGTATATAGTGTATAATCATCCAAATTAAGTAGGTTTTTCATTTGATATCATTCTAAGTGATGAAAGTTAGGGTTAGGGTTAGGTTAAGTTATAGTGAAAACTATGATACTTGGCCAAAACATGATTTTCAGCGCATGAAATGCACATTAAGGCAATAAAAACTGAAATGTTCCCCCGCTGCGAAACAAACTGTCAGTGACACATAGTTACTGTGTATATAGTGTATAATCATCCAAATTAAGTAGGTTTTTCATTTGATATCATTCTAAGTGATGAAAGTTAGGGTTAGGGTTAGGTTAAGTTATAGTGAAAACTATGATACTTGGCCAAAACATGATTTTCAGCGCATGAAACGCACATTAGGGCAAAAAAACTGAAATGTTTGTTAGGTCTGAAAATACAACTTCAGGAGCAGGCTAAGAAAGAGTGAGATAAATTTAAATAGAAAATATGTATGACCAGACTGCAAAGTGGACAGAGAGTTCCTACAGTGGGCTCCTGTTCACTGCGATGTTACTGCAACTCTAGTCGAATGACCAGTGAGTGTGTCTTAAATACAGGCAAAACTGACAGTTGTCCCTAAGACTTTGGACAGATACGTTTCAGTCATTTGCAGGGCAACAAGTAATTGATTAGTGTCGGGCCTGGAATCTGTAGTCAATGGTTTCCAGACGTAGGGTGTTCTTCGCTGTTCCTACCCTGGGGAATACCGCCATCATGATTTTGGACGAGACTGACCAGTGTTTGTATTAGAGGGGGACATCCGAGCCCCAAACTGAATCATGGGGGAAGAAATCAAAGCTCCGTCGTTGACGCCTGGTGGGTAGATGTGGGTTGGCGTCGACAGTTGGAATCGAGTCTGCTGTTAGAACGTACGTGTGGTCGGATGCAGATGTAGGGACACAGACCCCAGTTGTATTGGTGGGGATGATCATATACACTTGCCATTCGCAGAGCCACCATATTTGGTCCAGTACTGTCCATGATTGGGAAGGAATGTGTCTGATCTCGGCGCACCTGGTGACGTGAACTTGGTCCAAAGGGGTCTTCGGATCCGGTCCGCTGAAGTTGAAACAGGATGGATAACAGTCTGTTCGGTTGTTGCACTGGACATACGTTGCGGTATTGACTGTAGCTGCTAATGGTACGGCGGTCGAGCTTTGCTGGAAGGATTCTCTCAGATTACCCAGGATACAGTTGTAGGTGAGGTTGGCGAGTTCTTCGTTCTGTCGGTTGGACCATAGCTGTGGTTGGGCTACGGCAGTAGGCAAGAGGGAACAGACATAACAACTCATTGGTTGTGGCGCGGGCTGTGAGTGCGGTGTATCTGTACCAACTGTTCCTCATCATCGGGTTGTAGTCGTTTTCTTCCTGTGTTTGGACATGGGCGAGAATAAGGTGTATCTACTCAGGCTTAGGTGTTCCTGCCGGACGGATTTTGAGTAGGCGTGTGGCGGATGGTTGTACGAAGGGGTTCACACCAATCACTTTGGGGACCACGGCTGGACTAGTAGTGCGGATGGTGATAGTAAAGAGGGGGCCTTTTCCTGGTCGGTCCGGTCGGAGGCATAGGTTAATGCAGCCTTTTTGTTGGATATTGGTCGTAAGGTCTAGCATATGTTTACCATCTTTGATGGTGGTGGCTAACTTGGTGAAGTTAGCGGTCATGGTGGTAGTGTGACAGGGTGAAGTGATTGATGTTATACATGAGTGCAGGTGTTAAATTAAAAAGGGACTCATGCCGCTAGTGTGACAGGGTTAAGTAGTTGATGTTAGACATGAGTGCAGCAGGTGTTAAGTTGAAAGGGGACTCATGCCGCTAGCATGCGTTAAACAAGGGGCGATGACGTAATGACTAACCAATGGTCATAGACCTTGGTAGGGTATAATAACGGGCTATTCAGACAGTTATTCTAGTTGGTTTTTGGAAATACAACAAAGAGCCTGTCTGATTATTTCACCCGTCTTTTAAAGGCGAAACAACTACCACCTTCTACCCGTGGAAAATCGCGGGTACAACATTTTTGGAGGCACCGCTGGGATTTGCTGCTTTGATGTCCAGTATTCACAACCTGAGTACTGAATGCTGAGCCCGCAAAACCTAAACCACAACCAGGATCAAGACAGTGAGAAGAGGTGTTGCTGTTAAAAGGAACGTGAAGTTGGCAGAGTACTCGTCATCTGAGGCCAGTAGAGATCATCAGAGAGACGGTAAAAACGTGCCAGTTCAGTGTTCACTTTTGCATCATAAACCAAACTCCTACCGTGTTGAGAAAATGGAAATGGAACGGGAGCAAGTACGCATAGAGGTAGAAGAAATGTTGTACAAGCTAACAGTTAATGACCTGTTAGAAATATGTGATTTCCTTAACATAGGGAAAACGAAACGCATATCAGTATGCCAATTGTTGTGTCACATCGATAACCACCTGGAAAGGAACGAACTCAAAGACGAGGACAAAGGTATGTCTGAGTTGTTAAAATTAAAAGAGGGGATAAGGATGTTGTATGAAGACAGAAGACTGGGGTGGCAGAGACTTTTTGGGGCAAAGCAGGCAATAAATAGTGAACACTTGGCCTCTCTTGAGCGCGAAAAAATTCTCAAGAGGGACCTTGAAGCCATGCAACAAGAACAAGCTAAGCAAAGAAGAGATTTGTTGGAGCAGCTCTCTGCGAGAAATGAAGCTATAGAAAATCAGCGGTACGAAATTATAGAATTGAAGGACCAGCTTGACAAAACAGTTGGCTGTTTAGCAAAGGCAGCAGCAGATGCGGAAGCAAAAGAATTGAAGCTTTCATCTTATGAAGAGGAAATAGCCCGACAGAAAAAACTCTTGGCGCTAGAAAACTTGCATACTGATGAAATCGTTCAATCTAAAGATCACATCATCAAAAGACTGGAAGAGGACATATTGCAACAGAGAGAAGCCTTTCAGAAAAAGATTGACCATCTTGAACTTCAGTTTGAACAAGCTGAGCAGCAGAAAACTGATGAGATTAGCGTACTGCAAGAAGAAAAAATGGCTCTGGAGAAACAGGTGGACATGTTTGTTGTGGAGAAGGAGAAACTTTTTCAGACCAAGCAAGCAACAGAAAGAGAGATTATGGCATCTCTCCAGAGGGAGGAAGTACTGAAAGAGGAGCTTGAATTATTGAAGCTGCAAAAAGTTACATTCTTGAGAGAAAGGGAACAAGAACAGGCGAATGAGAGGTTAAAGATAGAATCAACTAGAGCTTTGACCCCATATGGTAGAGACACTGACAAGTCTCCCCTTGAATGTCAAAAATCTAGTGAATCAATTCCTACTCAACAGACAAAGACGAGTAGATTCTCAAAGGTCAAACCAAAACCAGACAACCTGACACCAAGAGGAGGACCTGGGAAACTCCGTGACTTCTGGGAAGATACAGTTCACACAGTGGTAAAGCAAATGGGATCTGGCCTACTAATTTATGAAGTTAGGCCAGGAAGAGGTAAAGATCGTTCCAGAATTCTGTACGGAAATCTACTAATGTCTTGTGAACATTTGCCCGTTGAGATAAGACCAGAAGAAGGGAAAATCGGCACGAGGACGCCGAGAAAGAAACAGCAGCCGGCATCTCATCAGGAGTCAGACGAAGAAAGCGATGACGAAGATGACTCCCACTATGAGCTACGCCAGCTAAATGAGAGAGGTGCCCAGGAGATGGAGCCGGAGCGCGGGCCACTGCCGGTGGACCAGACACACGAAGTGAGGGGCCCTGCTTCCGGACCAGTACAAGTGGAAGAGGACCATCAGCTGGAGGACCTGCCTGGTGAGGGAGCAAACCCTCCTCTTGAAGGTCCTAGTGATGAGCAGTTCTCAGAGACTTCCCCGCCAACCGCCGTGACGGAACCTGAGGCGCTGACTGATGAACGGCCGAGAAGGGAGAGACACCCACCACGGCGTACGACCTATGACCATCTTGGAATCCCCTCCTGTTATAGTACACAGTCACCGCAGGAGCGGCTAACTGTTTACCCTGCACCAGGAGTGGCCCCTTGGTTAGTACACCTGCATCCATATTACCTGCAGCCACCTTTTTTGTTTGGACTCCAACAAGCTTGAACATACAAGGACGACTGTCATGGACTGTCATGGACTGTCATGGACTGTTATGGACTGTTATGGACTGTTATGGACTGTGATTACTGTGCCATCCAGTAAAACGTGGACCGTACGAGTTGTGGATTATATTTGAACTGTGGCCGTGCCGCCTGGACTGTAATGAGCATCGGCTCACCAAAGTGGAAATGTTTGGGAGCATATTAATGTCGGGACGACATTTGTTTTTGTGGGGGAGAGTGTGACAGGGTGAAGTGATTGATGTTATACATGAGTGCAGGTGTTAAATTAAAAAGGGACTCATGCCGCTAGTGTGACAGGGTTAAGTAGTTGATGTTAGACATGAGTGCAGCAGGTGTTAAGTTGAAAGGGGACTCATGCCGCTAGCATGCGTTAAACAAGGGGCGATGACGTAATGACTAACCAATGGTCATAGACCTTGGTAGGGTATAATAACGGGCTATTCAGACAGTTATTCTAGTTGGTTTTTGGAAATACAACAAAGAGCCTGTCTGATTATTTCACCCGTCTTTTAAAGGCGAAACACCACCCACACTTCTACCCAGTAGCTTCTTTGGAAAGGGGCCATGTGATGGTTTTGTAGCCTGTATGGAGGAGGACCTGGTCCAAGGTGTCTGGCCAGACCATTCAGACTCTGGGAGCTTGTAGGTACCAATAAAAATAACTGGAGTCAGTCCTGTGTAATCCCAAGTGAGTAAGCTGTAGGCTGAGCAAAGGTACTTGAACGACGATTGGTGTCTTGGTTAATGGGATGCAGATCTGGGGGCCCCTGATCGTTTCCTGAACCAGCTAGTGGGGCATTCTCCTCCAGTGGGAGTGTACCAAGGTTCTGGTACGTTCCCCCCATGTGGTTGAACACAGAGCGGTGATGATGATGGCCAAAATCACACAGTGAGGTCCGTCCCAACGTGGAGAAGACCAGCACTTTCTTTTTATCACCTTGACGAGTACCAGGTCTCCTGGGGACAGGACCTCCTCTGTGGGAGACAGAGAAGATGTCGGCAGATTATTTTGCATTCATCACAGTTCTTTCTTGGAACATTTTGCATAACCACTTATTGAGGGATTCTGTTTCTCCTTTCTCTTTTACCACCAGATCTTTTTCCCACATTGTTAGTGGAAGATTCTGTCTTTCACTGCCTCAAATGGTGTGCATCCCTGTGCTGTTGGAATGATTCTCATGTACGTTTCTACCAGGCTCAGGCATTCTTGCCATGGTTTTCCTGTATCTTCCATGGTTTTTCTGAGTCGGAGTTTTACTGTTCTAATGGTTTGTTCGACGAGTCCAGCACTTTGGTTCAGTTTGATGAAATCCATGTTCAGAAGCTCGAAGGGATATGTTCCTGTTTGCCTTGTTCCATGCTTGGGTAGTTTATTGCCTTGAGAGTTGTGTCTACAGCAGTTTAGACAGTTTCTGCAAAATAATTGAGGTAAGTTTGGAGACCTCTGGGAACATGCATTGTTTGTTGTACTGTACTGATCATCCCTCCTGTTGAGACATGGCTCCTCCCATGGCTCAATTTGGCAATTACTTCAAACAATGATCGTGTCACGCATGGCTTGTTTTCTACTGCATAGAGTCCGTTCTTGTGTTGAGTGGCTCCTTCTGTTTCCCATTGCAGTTTCTCTTTTTCTGGGGAATGATTTTGCATTTCTCTTAGGAATTCAGCAGGGATTGGGCTGTGTCTTTCCACCGTCACGTCTTGTTCTAGGAATAGTCTACATGCCTCTGTCAGTGCCACTATTTCTGCGGCTTGTGCAGACCAGTCGCCGGGGAGTCGTCCTGTCTTGAGGTTGTCTTTTTGAGTCACCACGGCATATACGTTGTGTTTTTCTCCATCCAGGGTTTTTGATGATGATCCATCCCCATAGGCAATGTGTCCGGGGGGCAATGGGTTGTCCATTAGGTCAGTTGCATATACGTGGTTAATTATGATTCGTTGAGTGGGCAACTGTGAGAATTGGTTTAACCACTTGTCGTCCGGTCTCCCATGAACTTCAGGGTGACATGTAATGGCCATGTTTGTTGTTCCTGTCCTGGGGCTGCTGGGCAGATATCTTCAGACTGTTCTCTTAGACTTTCAGCTACCTTGGCAGAATCATTCCCGACAATGTCGAGAGAGTAGAAGCTGTTAGATGTGGTGGTGTGGAAGATATTTTTGGTCTGTAATTCCCTGGGTCGGAGGCCATTTTGGGTGGCCACTAGGCTTAGCCCAAGCTGGACCATGATATCTCGTCCCGGTAACTCTCCGATTTTCATTTTGCAGTCTGACAATAAACCCATCCCTTTTGTTGCTTTCTGACCCATATTAATCACTTACTTAATAGTTTAAACAACAATTATTTTCTAAATTACCCGAAATTGATCTCCACTTTGTGATTAACCCAATATCTCTGAACACACAAAGACCAAAAGTCCCTGACTTTGTCTTAGTTAAGTCCCTGACTCTATTAACAGACCAAGACTATAATGCCTTTGCTAATTCTTGTTCTACTTTCATTGGTCCCGGACCAATTGGTTTATTACCAGACTGCAAAGTGGACAGTGAGAGTTCCTACAGTAGGGTCCTGTTCAACGCGATGTTCCTGAAACTCTAGTCGAATGACCAGTGTGTGTGTCTTAAATACAGGAAAAACTGACAGTTGTCACTAGGACTTTGGACAGATACATTTCAGTCATTTTCAGGGCAAAAAGTAATTGATCAGTGTCAGACAGTTGAATATTTGTGCTGACATGTCACCCCAATCACAAGACTAAGATTGTTTATTCAGTCAGACAGTTGGGTGTTTATGCTGCTATGTCAGCCGTAAGGATGACTACAATGCTGTTATACTCACAAAAACTTATACAATATGAACAAGCATTTGCAAAGATACTTTGTCTAATCTTACATATTCCCCTGCTGCCAAAAAAACTGTCAGAGACACATAGTTACTGTGTATATAGTGTAAAATCGTCCAATTCAAGTAAGTTATCCATTTGGCATTATTCTCATTGCTAAAAATTAAGTTACAATGAAAACAATCATACTTGGCCAAAACGTGATTTTCAGGGTATGAAAAGTACATTAAGGCAATAAAAACTGAAAAGTTCCCCTGCTGCCAAACAAACTGTCAGAGACACATAGTTCCTGTGTATATAGTGTAAAATCGTCCTATCCATGTAAGTCTTTCATTGGCATCATTCTAGGTGATTCTGGAGCTATTTCCCACCATAAAAAGTGTCCAAAACAGGCATTTTGCGATTAAAATAGTGGTTGTATTAGAACCAGGCCCAGGCGATTCTGGTTGGTGTTTTTACCCTGAAATTGTGTCCAATGATGATAAGGATGTATTTTTGATTATTCTGTATAAAAATAATCCTCTAGGGATGTTCAGAAGTTTTGTTACGCCCGAATCAATGACCTCAATTTGGGCACTTTATTTACAAGTGGTGGTTTTTAAGAACCAGGCCCAGTCGGTTCTGGTTGGTGCTTTTACCCAGATATAGTATCCATTGTGTGGGTAGATGTATTTTCACTATTCTGTCTAAAAATAAAGATCCAGGACAGTTCCGGGGCTATTTCCCTCCATAAATAGTGTCCAAAACATGCATTTTGCGATACAAAATAGTGGCTGCATTATAACAGGGTCCAGTCGGTTCTGGTGGGTGTTTGTATACGAAACTTGTGTCCAATTATGATGGGGATGTATACTTGACTATTCTGTATAGAAGTAATCATCTAGCGATGTTCAGAAGTTCTGTTATGCCCGAATGAATTACTTTCATTTGGTCACTTTATTTACAAGTGGTGGTTTAGAAACAGGCCCAGTCGGTTTTGGTTGGTGCTTTTACCCAGAATTTGTGTTTATTGTGTGAGTGGATGTATTTTCACTATTTTGTATAACAATAATGATCCAGGATGATTCTGGAGCTATTTCCCACCACAAACAGTGTCCAAAACAGGCATTTTGCGGTTAAAGTAGTGGTTGTATTAGAACCACGCCCAGTCGGTTCTGGTTCGTGTTTTTACCCAGAAATTGTGTCCAATGATTATGGGGATGTATTTTTTATTATTCTTTATAAAAATAATATTCTAGGGATGTTCAGAAGTTCTGGTATGCCCTAATCAATGACCTCAATTTGGGCACTTTATTTACAAGTGGTTGTTTAGAACCAGGCCCAGTCGGTTCTGGTTGGTGCTTTACCCACAATTAGTGTCGATTGTGTGGGTTTGATGTATTTTCACTATTCTCTGTAAGAATAAAGATTCAGGGATGTTCTGAGACTATTTCCCACCAGAAATAGTGTCAAAACATGCATTTTGCGACAAAAATAGTGG
This sequence comes from Stigmatopora nigra, assembly GCF_051989575.1. Lineage (NCBI taxonomy): Eukaryota > Metazoa > Chordata > Actinopteri > Syngnathiformes > Syngnathidae > Stigmatopora > Stigmatopora nigra. Next base: position 136,974 of record NW_027551625.1, read on the forward strand.
TTGTATTAGAACCAGGCCCAGTCTGTTCTGGTTTGTGTATACCCCCTTAACGTGTGTCCAATAGGAATGGGGTTGTACTTTTGACTATTCTGTATAAAAATTATCATCTAGGGATGTTCAGAAGTTCTTCTATGCCCGAATAAATGACCTCCATTTGGGCACTTTATTTTGCATGTTGGTTGTAGTAGAACCAAGCCCAGTCGGTTCTGGTTGGTGCTTTTACCCAGAGTTAGTGTTGATTGTGTAGGTGGATGTATTTTCACTATTCTGTCTAAAAATAAAGATCCAGGATGGTTCTAGGGGTATTTACTACCATAAATAGTCTCCAAAACATGCATTTTGTGATAAAAAATAGTAGTTGAAAAAATGAAAAAATGAAAATCAGACATAGGCATTGTCGTCATCATTGACTTGACAAAAAGCCTAGTAGTCATCATACCCTCAGCAGCGTATGACGAAATTGTATAGTGCTTCTCCACAAGTTCGTCTTCCCAGGCCAGACACATTTATGACATTTATTTATGACATATTCATACTTGTTAGCTCTCCGCCTTGAGCGCCATTTTGCGGCGACTGCAAGATGCCTCACCGATGCCAACAAGAATAAGGTGGATCACTTACCTCTCAGTCTTTATACTTACCCTCCCTCAGTCAGCCTTTGGAAGGCAGATCTGCGCCAAACGACCTTCCTGTTACTTCATTTCGACTTGACTTAATTTCATAGTAGGGATATGTGTAGTCGTCACGTCACGTGTTGCTGCAGGTTCAGAGACCTGATGGCTGTTGGGAAAAAGCTGTCCTTGAGCCTGTTTGTCCGTGCTTTGTAGGACCTGTAGCGTCTGCCAGATGGAAGCAACTGGAACAGGCCGTGTCCAGGGTGGTATGGGTCTCCAACAATGGACCCGGCTCTTCTAAGGTATCGGGGGTTGGCAATGTCTTCTAGTGATGGCAGAGAGCAGCCGACGATCTTCTGGGCAGTGTTTATCACCCTCTGTATGGCTTTTTTGTCTGCTGCCGTGCTTCCGGTATACCACACTGTAATGCTGTAAGTCAGGATGCTCTCCACAGTGGCTCTGTAGAAGGTTGCCAGAAGCTTGGTGTCCAATTTGTTCCTTCTCAGTACCCTGAGAAAGTGGAGTCGTTTCTGGGCCTTCTTTACTAACACTGTGGTGTTTGTGGACCAGGAGAGCCTATCCGTGACGTGGACTCCCAGAAATTTGAAGGATTGGACCCTGTCTACACATACTCCGTTAATGAGGAGTGGGGCCAGGTCTGTGCTGCGCTTGCGAAAGTCCAGGATTATTTCTTTAGTCTTTGCGGTATTTAGTGTAAGATTGTTCGCCGAGCACCAAGAAGACAGTTCGTCGACCTCGTCTCTGTAAGCTGACTCATCCCCGCCTGAGATGAGTCCGATCACAGTGGTGTCATCGGCGAATTTGATGATAGAGTTTGACTGGTGGGCTGGTGTGCAGTCGTATGTGTACAAGGAGTACAGGACAGGACTCAGTACACAGCCTTGTGGTGAGCCAGTGTTCAGTGTAATGGCGGAAGAGAGGTGTGGACCCATTCTGACAGTTTGTGGTCGACCAGTCAAGAAGTTCTTTACCCAGCAGCAGATTGAAGAGGATAGTCCAAGGTGGTAGAGTTTGTCCTTCAGGATGTCCGGCTTGATGGTGTTAAAGGCTGAGCTATAGTCTATGAAAAGCATCGTCACATAGTTCCCCCGGTGCTCCAGGTGGCTCAGTGCTGTGTGAAGAGCCACAGCGATAGCATCCTCAGTGGACCTGTTTTCTCTATAAGCAAACTGGTGAGGGTCAACTGAGGGGGGGATTGTCCTTCTGATGTGTCGGGCCACCAACTTTTCAAAGCACTTCATGATCACAGGCGTGAGAGCAACAGGCCTGTAATCGTTCAAGCTGCAGATGGTTGGCCTTTTTGGGGACAGGAATGATGGTGGCAGATTTTAGGCAGGCAGGAACGATGGATAGTTGCATTATAACTGGGTAGTCTCGGTTCTGGTTGCTGTTTATATCCGAAACTTGTGTCCAAAGAGGATGGGATGTATATTTTACTATTCTGTTTAAAAATAATCATGTAGGGATGTTTTGGGGCTTTTTTTACACAAGAATCAAAAACCTCCAATGGATCTTTATTTTGCACGGTGGTTGAATTAGAACCGGGCCCAGTCGGTTCTGGTTGCCGCTTTTACCCAGATTTAGTGTCAATTGTGTGGATGGATGCATTTTCACTATTATGTGTAAAATTAAAGATGCAGGGATGTTCTGGGAATATTTCACACCGTCAATAGTGTCCAAAACATTTTGCGATAAAAATAGTGGTTGTATTAGAACAAGGCCCAATCGGTTCTGGTTGGTGTATTTACCCAGAATTTGTGTTGATTGAGTGGGTGGATGTAGTTTCACTATTTTCTATAAAAATAATGTTTCCCACCATAAACATTGTCCAAAACAGGCATTTTGCGATTAAAAAAGAGGTCGTATTAGAACCAGGCCCAGTCGGTTCTGGTTGGTGCTTCTACCCATAATTAGTGTTGAATGTGTAGATGGATGTATTTTCACTATTCTGTGTAAAAATAATGATCCAGGATGGTTCTGGAGCTATTTTCCCACCATAAACAGTGTCCAAATTAGGCATTCTGCGATTAAAATAGTGGTTGTATTAGAACCAGGCCCAGTCTGTTCTGGTTGGTGAATTTACCCGAAAAATTGTATCCATTGACGATGGGGATGTATTTTTGATTATTATGTATAAAAATAATCATCTAGGGATCTTCAGAAGTTCTGTTATTCCCGAATCAATGACCTCCATTTGGGCACATTATTGACGGAGCTCACGACCATGATCCAGTGTGTGGCTCAGATGTGTCCCTCAAACACAAATACTGGTCAGTCTCATCCAAAATCGTAATGGCTCAGTTCCCTTGAGTGGGAGCGGCAAGGAACGCCCTGCATTTGAAGACCATTGAAGGCAGGTTCCGGGCCTGTGTCGGCGCATCAGTCAGGCTGGGTAGCCGCTATGGCCCAGGTGATTTTCCAGGGCTGCCCTGCTCTTGACGGAGTGGCCACCCAGCGGGGCTGTGTGTGTTTCATGGTGGGAGACTCGTGCTGCCCCTTCATCCCTGCCGGCATGTCCTGCTCGGTCCATGATGCCCTGCAGGCTATTAGGAACATGCAGAGAGCTGTGACCGGAGATCCGGTTCCACAACGAGGATGGCTTGACTGGTTCTTCTCTGGCTCATGGAAACAGCCACTTCAATATTTCAATATTTTCACAGACACAAAAGGAGGGAATTGTGGGATGGACTGGCTAACTGGCTTAATAATTGTTTATTCTTGTCGCACCATGTGGTCATACTGGTTTAACTTTGTTTTTTAAGATCGTAGAATGCAAGGTAGACTAGCCAAACTGGTTTTACAATTGAATTAAAAGATGGTGGAATGTAAGAAAGACTAACTAGTTGGCCTTGCAATTGTTTGTTCGCCTCGAGAAATATAAGAAAGGCTGGCTAACAGGGTTTGCAATTTTTTCCTTGTATTGTGCGATGAAAAGAGGTTCAACTTCAGGAGTAACTGTCACTCTCCAGGTCATCTAGGGTCAAGTGCACACTTGAAAACTTTCATATTCGACCAAAACGTGCTTATAAGCACATAAAAAGCACATTTGGTGGTACGCGGGAAGAACGGCAGCAGACAAAAAGGCTATTTAGAAAGGTATCACCACTACGCAGAAGAACGTCGGCTACTCTGCCCTCACCGGAAGACATTGCCAGCCCTCGTTACCTCAGCAGAGCCAGGGACATGATCAGGGACCCATGCCACCCTGGTCACAATCGGTTCCAGCTGCTGCTCTCTGGCAGACAGACGCTGTAAGTTTCCCACATCCGTTGGGACTCTAAACTTGGGGTAACACAACACAATCCCTTCTGTGTAATAACTTCGGGTGAGGTAATATGAATAGATATTAGGTACAAGGTGATCTGACACCTACATGCTGAATGAAGGTAAGTGAAAGACAGTGAGAGGTAAGAGATCCACTCAAGGGGTGGTGATGCAATGTATCCATAAAGGCAGAATTGTAAATTAAGAGTCTGGAGTCATAACTTGTAAAACTGTGTAAAAATGTCAGAGACACAAATGACATAGTGTAATATCATCAAATTTCATAATTTAATAAGTTTTTCATTTGGCATCATTCTAATGGCTAGATATTAAGTTATAATGAAAACTATGATACTTGGCCAAAACGTGATTTTCAGCGCATGAAACGCACGTTAAGCCAATAAAAACTGAAATGTTCCCCTGCTGCGAAACAAACTGTCAGAGACACATAGTTACTGTGTATATAGTGTATAATTGTCCAATTCAAGTAAGTTTTTCATTTGGCATCATTCTAAGTGATGTAAATTAAGTTATAGTGAAAATTATGATACTTGGCCAAAACGTGATTTTCAGCGCATGAAACGCACGTTAAGGCAATAAAAACTGAAATATTCCCCTGCTGCGAAACAAACTGTCAGAGACATAGTTACTGTGTATATAGTGTATTATCGTCCAATTCAAGTAAGTTTTTCATTTAGCATCATTTTAAGTGATAGAAATTAAGTAATAGTGAAAACTATCATACTCGGCCAAAACATGATTTTCAGCGCATGAAACGCACGTTAGCAATAAAAACTGAAATGTCCCCCTGCTGCGAAACAAACTGTCAGAGACACATAGTTACTGTGTATATAGTGTAAAATAGTCCAATTCAAGTAAGTTTTGCATTTAGCATCATTCTAAGTGATAGAAATTAAGTTATAGTGAAAACTATGATACTTGGCCAAAACGTGATTTTCAGCGCATGAAACGCACGTTAAGGCAATAAAAACTGAAATGTTCCCCTGCTGCGAAACAAACTGTCAGAGACACATAGTTACTGTGTATATAGTGTATTATTGTCCAATTCAAGTAAGTTTTTCATTTGGCATCATTCTAAGTGATAGAAATTAAGTTATAGTGAAAATTATGATACTTGGCCAAAACGTGATTTTCAGCGCATGAAACGCACGTTAAGGCAATAAAAACTGAAATGTTCCCCTGCTGCGAAACAAACTGTCAGAGACACATAGTTACTGTGTATATAGTGTATAATTGTCCAATTCAAGTAAGTTTTTCATTTGGCATCATTCTAAGTGATGTAAATTAAGTTATAGTGAAAATTATGATACTTGGCCAAAACGTGATTTTCAGCGCATGAAACGCACGTTAAGGCAATAAAAACTAAAATATTCCCCTGCTGCGAAACAAACTGTCAGAGACATATAGTTACTGTGTATATAGTGTATTATCGTCCAATTCAAGTAAGTTTTTCATTTAGCATCATTCTAAGTGATAGAAATTAAGTTATAGTGAAAACTATCATACTCGGCCAAAACATGATTTTCAGCGCATGAAACGCACGTTAGCAATAAAAACTGAAATGTCCCCCTGCTGCGAAACAAACTGTCAGGGACACATAGTTACTGTGTATATAGTGTAAAATAGTCCAATTCAAGTAAGTTTTGCATTTAGCATAATTCTAAGTGATAGAAATTAAGTTATAGTGAAAACTATGATACTTGGCCAAAACGTGATTTTCAGCGCATGAAACGCACGTTAAGGCAATAAAAACTGAAATGTTCCCCTGCTGCGAAACAAACTGTCAGAGACACATAGTTACTGTGTATATAGTGTATTATTGTCCAATTCAAGTAAGTTTTTCATTTGGCATCATTCTAAGTGATAGAAATTAAGTTATAGTGAAAATTATGATACTTGGCCAAAACGTGATTTTCAGCGCATGAAACGCACGTTAAGGCAATAAAAACTGAAATGTTCCCCTGCTGCGAAACAAACTGCCAGAGGCACATAGTTACTGTGTCTATAGTGTAAAATCATCCAATTCAAGTAAGTATTGCATTTAGCATCATTCTAAGTGCTAGAAATTAAGTTATAGTGAAAACTATGATACTTGGCCAAAACGTGATTTTCAGCGCATGAAACGCACGTTAAGGCAATAAAAACTGAAATGTTCCCCTGCTGCGAAACAAACTGTCAGAGGCACATAGTTACTGTGTCTATAGTGTAAAATCATCCAATTCAAGTAGGTATTGCATTTAGCATCATTCTAAGTGCTAGAAATTAAGTTATAGTGAAAACTATGATACTTGGCCAAAACGTGATTTTCAGCGCATGAAACGCACGTTAAGGCAATAAAAACTGAAATGTTCCCCTGCTGCGAAACAAACACTCAGAGGCACATAGTTACTGTGTATATAGTGTATAATTGTCCAATTCAAGTAAATTTTTCATTTTGCATCATTCTAAATGCTAGAAATTAAGTTATAGTGAAAACTATGATACTTGGCCAAAACGTGATTTTCAGCGCATGAAATGCACATTAAGGCAATAAAAACTGAAATGTTCCCCCGCTGCGAAACAAACTGTCAGTGACACATAGTTACTGTGTATATAGTGTATAATCATCCAAATTAAGTAGGTTTTTCATTTGATATCTTTCTAAGTGATGAAAGTTAGGGTTAGGGTTAGGGTTAGGTTAAGTTATAGTGAAAACTATGATACTTGGCCAAAACATGATTTTCAGCGCATGAAACGCACATTAGGGCAAAAAACCTGAAATGTTTGTTAGGTCTGAAAATACAACTTCAGGAGCAGGCTAAGAAAGAGTGAGATAAATTTAAATAGAAAATATGTATGACCAGACTGCAAAGTGGACAGAGAGTTCCTACAGTGGGCTCCTGTTCACTGCGATGTTACTGCAACTCTAGTCGAATGACCAGTGAGTGTGTCTTAAATACAGGCAAAACTGACAGTTGTCCCTAAGACTTTGGACAGATACGTTTCAGTCATTTGCAGGGCAACAAGTAATTGTTTAGTGTCGGGCCTGGAATCTGTAGTCAATGGTTTCCAGACGTAGGGTGTTCTTCGCTGTTCCTACCCTGGGGAATACCGCCATCATGATTTTGGAGGAGACTGACCAGTGTTTGTATTAGAGGGGGACATCCGAGCCCCAAACTGAATCATGGGGGAAGAAATCAAAGCTCCGTCGTTGACGCCTGGTGGGTAGATGTGGGTTGGCGTCGACAGTTGGAATCGAGTCTGCTGTTAGAACGTACGTGTGGTCGGATGCAGATGTAGGGACACAGACCCCAGTTGTATTGGTGGGGATGATCATATACAGTTGCCATTCGCAGAGCCACCATATTTGGTCCAGTACTGTCCATGATTGGGAAGGAATGTGTCTGATCTCGGCGCACCTGGTGACGTGAACTTGGTCCAAAGGGGTCTTCGGATCCGGTCCGCTGAAGTTGAAACAGGATGGATAACAGTCTGTTCGGTTGTTGCACTGGACATACGTTGCGGTATTGACTGTAGCTGCTAATGGTACTGCGACCATGGTATGTAGGCGGTCGAGCTTTGCTGGAAGGATTCTCTCAGATTACCCAGGATACAGTTGTAGGTGAGGTTGGCGAGTTCTTCGTTCTGTCGGTTGGACCATAGCTGTGGTTGGGCTACGGCAGTAGGCATGAGGGAACAGACATAACAACTCATTGGTTGTGGCGCGGGCTGTGAGTGCGGTGTATCTGTACCAACTGTTCCTCATCATCAGGTTGTAGTCGTTTTCTTCCTGTGTTTGGACATGGGCGAGAATAAGGTGTATCTACTCAGGCTTAGGTGTTCCTGCCGGACGGATTTTGAGTAGGCGTGTGGCGGATGGTTGTACGAAGGGGTTCACACCAATCACTTTGGGGACCATGGCTGGACTAGTAGTGCGGATGGTGATAGTAAAGAGGGGGCCTTTTCCTGGTCGGTCCGGTCGGAGGCATAGGTTGATGCAGCCTTTTTTTTGGATATTGGTCGTAAGGTCTAGCATATGTTTACCATCTTTGATGGTGGTGGCTAACTTGGTGAAGTTAGCGGTCATGGTGGTAGCTTCTTTGGAAAGGGGCCATGTGATGGTTTTGTAGCCTGTATGGAGGAGGACCTGGTCCAAGGTGTCTGGCCAGACCACTCAGACTCTGGGAGCTTGTAGGTACCAATAAAAATAACTGGAGTCAGTCCTGTGTAATCCCAAGTGAGTAAGCTGTAGGCTGAGCAAAGGGACTTGAACGACGATTGGTGTCTTGGTTGATGGGATGCAGATCTGGGGGCCCCTGATCGTTTCCTGAACCAGCTAGTGGGGCATTCTCCTCCAGTGGGAGTGTACCAAGGTTCTGGTACGTTCCCCCCATGTGGTTGAACACAGAGCGGTGATGATGATGGCCAAAATCACACGGTGAGGTCCGTCCCAACGTGGAGAAGACCAGCACTTTCTTTTTATCACCTTGACGAGTACCAGGTCTCCTGGGGACAGGACCTCCTCTGTGGGAGACAGAGAAGATGTCGGCAGATTATTTTGCATTCATCACAGTTCTTTCTTGGAACATTTTGCATAACCACTTAGTGAGGGATTCTGTTTCCCTTTTCTCTTCTACCACCAGATCTTTTTCCCACATTGTTCAGTGGAAGGGTCTGTCTTTCACTGCCTCAAATGGTGTGCATCCCTGTGCTGTTGGAATGATTCTCATGTACGTTTCTACCAGGCTCAGGCATTCTTGCCATGGTTTTCCTGTATCTTCCATGGTTTTTCTGAGTCTGAGTTTTACTGTTCTAATGGTTTGTTCGACGAGTCCAGCACTTTGGTTCAGTTTGATGAAATCCATGTTCAGAAGCTCGAAGGGATATGTTCCTGTTTGCCTTGTTCCATGCTTGGGTCGTTCATTGCCTTGAGAGTTGTGTCTACAGCAGTTTAGACAGTTTCTGCAAAAAAATTGAAGTAAGTTTGGAGACCTCTGGGAACATGCATTGTTTGTTGTACTGTACTGATCATCCCTTCTGTTGAGACATGGCTCCTCCCATGGCTCAATTTGGCAATTACTTCAAACAATGATCGTGGGACGCATGGCTTGTTTTCTACTGCATAGAGTCCGTTCTTGTGTTGAGTGGCTCCTTTTGTTTCCCATTGCAGTTTCTCTTTTTCTGGGGCATGATTTTGCATTTCTCTTAGGAATTCAGCAGGGATTGGGCTGTGTCTTTCCACCGTCACGTCTTGTTCTAGGAATAGTCTACATGCCTCTGTCAGTGCCACTATTTCTGCGGCTTGTGCAGACCAGTCGCCGGGGAGTCGTCCTGTCTTGAGGTTGTCTTTTTGAGTCACCACGGCATATACGTTGTGTTTTTCTCCATCCAGGGTTTTTGATGATGATCCATCCCCATAGGCAATGTGTCCGGGGGGCAATGGGTTGTCCATTGGGTCAGTTGCATATACGTGGTTAATTATGATTCGTTGAGTGGGCAACTGTGAGAATTGGTTTAACCACTTGTCGTCCGGTCTCCCATGAACTTCAGGGTGACATGTAATGGCCATGTTTGTTGTTCCTGTCCTGGGGCTGCTGGGCAGATATCTTCAGACTGTTCTCTTAGACTTTCAGCTACCTTGGCAGAATCATTCCCGACAATGTCGAGAGAGTAGAAGCTGTTAGATGTGGTGGTGTGGAAGATATTTTTGGTCTGTAATTCCCTGGGTCGGAGGCCATTTTGGGTGGCCACTAGGCTTAGCCCAAGCTGGACCATGATATCTCGTCCCGGTAACTCTCCGATTTTCATTTTGCAGTCTGACAATAAACCCAACCCTTTTGTTGCTTTCTGACCCATATTAATCACTTACTTAATAGTTTAAACAACAATTATTTTCTAAATTACCCGAAATTGATCTCCACTTTGTGATTAACCCAATATCTCTGAACACACAAAGACCAAAAGTCCCTGACTTTGTCTTAGTTAAGTCCCTGACTCTATTAACAGACCAAGACTATAATGCCTTTGCTAATTCTTGTTCTACTTTCATTGGTCCCGGACCAATTGGTTTATTACCAGACTGCAAAGTGGACAGTGAGAGTTCCTACAGTAGGGTCCTGTTCAACGCGATGTTCCTGAAACTCTAGTCGAATGACCAGTGTGTGTGTCTTAAATACAGGAAAAACTGACAGTTGTCACTAGGACTTTGGACAGATACATTTCAGTCATTTTCAGGGCAAAAAGTAATTGATCAGTGTCAGACAGTTGAATATTTGTGCTGACATGTCACCCCAATCACAAGACTAAGATTGTTTATTCAGTCAGACAGTTGGGTATTTATGCTGCTATGTCAGCCGTAAGGATGACTACAATGCTGTTATACTCACAAAAACTTATACAATATGAACAAGCATTTGCAAAGATACTTTGTCTAATCTTACATATTCCCCTGCTGCCAAAAAAACTGTCAGAGACACATAGTTACTGTGTATATAGTGTAAAATCGTCCAATTCAAGTAAGTTATCCATTTGGCATTATTCTCATTGCTAAAAATTAAGTTACAATGAAAACAATCATACTTGGCCAAAACGTGATTTTCAGGGTATGAAAAGTACATTAAGGCAATAAAAACTGAAAAGTTCCCCTGCTGCCAAACAAACTGTCAGAGACACATAGTTCCTGTGTATATAGTGTAAAATCGTCCTATCCATGTAAGTCTTTCATTGGCATCATTCTAGGTGATTCTGGAGCTATTTCCCACCATAAAAAGTGTCCAAAACAGGCATTTTGCGATTAAAATAGTGGTTGTATTAGAACCAGGCCCAGGCGATTCTGGTTGGTGTTTTTACCCTGAAATTGTGTCCAATGATGATAAGGATGTATTTTTGATTATTCTGTATAAAAATAATCCTCTAGGGATGTTCAGAAGTTTTGTTACGCCCGAATCAATGACCTCAATTTGGGCACTTTATTTACAAGTGGTGGTTTTTAAGAACCAGGCCCAGTCGGTTCTGGTTGGTGCTTTTACCCAGATATAGTATCCATTGTGTGGGTAGATGTATTTTCACTATTCTGTCTAAAAATAAAGATCCAGGACAGTTCCGGGGCTATTTCCCTCCATAAATAGTGTCCAAAACATGCATTTTGCGATACAAAATAGTGGCTGCATTATAACAGGGTCCAGTCGGTTCTGGTGGGTGTTTGTATACGAAACTTGTGTCCAATTATGATGGGGATGTATACTTGACTATTCTGTATAGAAGTAATCATCTAGCGATGTTCAGAAGTTCTGTTATGCCCGAATGAATTACTTTCATTTGGTCACTTTATTTACAAGTGGTGGTTTAGAAACAGGCCCAGTCGGTTTTGGTTGGTGCTTTTACCCAGAATTTGTGTTTATTGTGTGAGTGGATGTATTTTCACTATTTTGTATAACAATAATGATCCAGGATGATTCTGGAGCTATTTCCCACCACAAACAGTGTCCAAAACAGGCATTTTGCGGTTAAAGTAGTGGTTGTATTAGAACCACGCCCAGTCGGTTCTGGTTCGTGTTTTTACCCAGAAATTGTGTCCAATGATTATGGGGATGTATTTTTTATTATTCTTTATAAAAATAATATTCTAGGGATGTTCAGAAGTTCTGGTATGCCCTAATCAATGACCTCAATTTGGGCACTTTATTTACAAGTGGTTGTTTAGAACCAGGCCCAGTCGGTTCTGGTTGGTGCTTTACCCACAATTAGTGTCGATTGTGTGGGTTTGATGTATTTTCACTATTCTCTGTAAGAATAAAGATCCAGGGATGTTCTGAGACTATTTCCCACCAGAAATAGTGTCAAAAACATGCATTTTGCGACAAAAATAGTGGTTGTATTAGAACCAGGCCCAGTCGGTTCTGGTTTGTGTATACCCCCTTAACGTGTGTCCAATAGGAATGGGGTTGTACTTTTGACTATTCTGTATAAAAATTATCATCTAGGGATGTTCAGAAGTTCTTCTATGCCCGAATAAATGACCTACATTTGGGCACTTTATTTTGCATGTTGGTTGTAGTAGAACCAAGCCCAGTCGGTTCTGGTTGGTGCTTTTACCCAGAGTTAGTGTTGATTGTGTAGGTGGATGTATTTTCACTATTCTGTCTAAAAATAAAGATCCAGGATGGTTCTAGGGGTATTTACTACCATAAATAGTCTCCAAAACATGCATTTTGTGATAAAAAATAGTAGTTGAAAAAATGAAAAAATGAAAATCAGACATAGGCATTGTCGTCATCATTGACTTGACAAAAAGCCTAGTAGTCATCATACCCTCAGCAGCGTATGACGAAATTGTATAGTGCTTCTCCACAAGTTCGTCTTCCCAGGCCAGACACATTTATGACATTTATTTATGACATATTCATACTTGTTAGCTCTCCGCCTTGAGCGCCATTTTGCGGCGACTGCAAGATGCCTCACCGATGCCAACAAGAATAAGGTGGATCACTTACCTCTCAGTCTTTATACTTACCCTCCCTCAGTCAGCCTTTGGAAGGCAGATCTGCGCCAAACGACCTTCCTGTTACTTCATTTCGACTTGACTTAATTTCATAGTAGGGATATGTGTAGTCGTCACGTCACGTGTTGCTGCAGGTTCAGAGACCTGATGGCTGTTGGGAAAAAGCTGTCCTTGAGCCTGTTTGTCCGTGCTTTGTAGGACCTGTAGCGTCTGCCAGATGGAAGCAACTGGAACAGGCCGTGTCTAGGGTGGTATGGGTCTCCAACAATGGACCCGGCTCTTCTAAGGTATCGGGGGTTGGCAATGTCTTCTAGTGATGGCAGAGAGCAGCCGACGATCTTCTGGGCAGTGTTTATCACCCTCTGTATGGCTTTTTTGTCTGCTGCCGTGCTTCCGGTATACCACACTGTAATGCCGTAAGTCAGGATGCTCTCCACAGTGGCTCTGTAGAAGGTTGCCAGAAGCTTGGTGTCCAATTTGTCCCTTCTCAGTACCCTGAGAAAGTGGAGTCGTTTCTGGGCCTTCTTTACTAACACTGTGGTGTTTGTGGACCAGGAGAGCCTATCCGTGACGTGGACTCCCAGAAATTTGAAGGATTGGACCCTGTCTACACATACTCCGTTAATGAGGAGTGGGGCCAGGTCTGTGCTGCGCTTGCGAAAGTCCAGGATTATTTCTTTAGTCTTTGCGGTATTTAGTGTAAGATTGTTCGCCGAGCACCAAGAAGACAGTTCGTCGACCTCGTCTCTGTAAGCTGACTCATCCCCGCCTGAGATGAGTCCGATCACAGTGGTGTCATCGGCGAATTTGATGATAGAGTTTGACTGGTGGGCTGGTGTGCAGTCGTATGTGTACAAGGAGTACAGGACAGGACTCAGTACACAGCCTTGTGGTGAGCCAGTGTTCAGTGTAATGGCGGAAGAGAGGTGTGGACCCATTCTGACAGTTTGTGGTCGACCAGTCAAGAAGTTCTTTACCCAGCAGCAGATTGAAGAGGATAGTCCAAGGTGGTAGAGTTTGTCCTTCAGGATGTCCGGCTTGATGGTGTTAAAGGCTGAGCTATAGTCTATGAAAAGCATCGTCACATAGTTCCCCCGGTGCTCCAGGTGGCTCAGTGCTGTGTGAAGAGCCACAGCGATAGCATCCTCAGTGGACCTGTTTTCTCTATAAGCAAACTGGTGAGGGTCAACTGAGGGGGGGATTGTCCTTCTGATGTGTCGGGCCACCAACTTTTCAAAGCACTTCATGATCACAGGCGTGAGAGCAACAGGCCTGTAATCGTTCAAGCTGCAGATGGTTGGCCTTTTTGGGGACAGGAATGATGGTGGCAGATTTTAGGCAGGCAGGAACGATGGATAGTTGCATTATAACTGGGTAGTCTCGGTTCTGGTTGCTGTTTATATCCGAAACTTGTGTCCAAAGAGGATGGGATGTATATTTTACTATTCTGTTTAAAAATAATCATGTAGGGATGTTTTGGGGCTTTTTTTACACAAGAATCAAAAACCTCCAATGGATCTTTATTTTGCACGGTGGTTGAATTAGAACCGGGCCCAGTCGGTTCTGGTTGCCGCTTTTACCCAGATTTAGTGTCAATTGTGTGGATGGATGCATTTTCACTATTATGTGTAAAATTAAAGATGCAGGGATGTTCTGGGAATATTTCACACCGTTAATAGTGTCCAAAACATTTTGCGATAAAAATAGTGGTTGTATTAGAACAAGGCCCAATCGGTTCTGGTTGGTGTATTTACCCAGAATTTGTGTTGATTGAGTGGGTGGATGTAGTTTCACTATTTTCTATAAAAATAATGTTTCCCACCATAAACATTGTCCAAAACAGGCATTTTGCGATTAAAAAAGAGGTCGTATTAGAACCAGGCCCAGTCGGTTCTGGTTGGTGCTTCTACCCATAATTAGTGTTGAATGTGTAGATGGATGTATTTTCACTATTCTGTGTAAAAATAATGATCCAGGATGGTTCTGGAGCTATTTTCCCACCATAAACAGTGTCCAAAACAGGCATTCTGCGATTAAAATAGTGGTTGTATTAGAACCAGGCCCAGTCTGTTCTGGTTGGTGAATTTACCCGAAAAATTGTATCCATTGACGATGGGGATGTATTTTTGATTATTATGTATAAAAATAATCATCTAGGGATCTTCAGAAGTTCTGTTATTCCCGAATCAATGACCTCCATTTGGGCACATTATTGACGGAGCTCACGACCATGATCCAGTGTGTGGCTCAGATGTGTCCCTCAAACACAAATACTGGTCAGTCTCATCCAAAATCGTAATGGCTCAGTTCCCTTGAGTGGGAGCGGCAAGGAACGCCCTGCATTTGAAGACCATTGAAGGCAGGTTCCGGGCCTGTGTCGGCGCATCAGTCAGGCTGGGTAGCCGCTATGGCCCAGGTGATTTTCCAGGGCTGCCCTGCTCTTGACGGAGTGGCCACCCAGCGGGGCTGTGTGTGTTTCATGGTGGGAGACTCGTGCTGCCCCTTCATCCCTGCCGGCATGTCCTGCTCGGTCCATGATGCCCTGCAGGCTATTAGGAACATGCAGAGAGCTGTGACCGGAGATCCGGTTCCACAACGAGGATGGCTTGACTGGTTCTTCTCTGGCTCATGGAAACAGCCACTTCAATATTTCAATATTTTCACAGACACAAAAGGAGGGAATTGTGGGATGGACTGGCTAACTGGCTTAATAATTGTTTATTCTTGTCGCACCATGTGGTCATACTGGTTTAACTTTGTTTTTTAAGATCGTAGAATGCAAGGTAGACTAGCCAAACTGGTTTTACAATTGAATTAAAAGATGGTGGAATGTAAGAAAGACTAACTAGTTGGCCTTGCAATTGTTTGTTCGCCTCGAGAAATATAAGAAAGGCTGGCTAACAGGGTTTGCAATTTTTTCCTTGTATTGTGCGATGAAAAGAGGTTCAACTTCAGGAGTAACTGTCACTCTCCAGGTCATCTAGGGTCAAGTGCACACTTGAAAACTTTCATATTCGACCAAAACGTGCTTATAAGCACATAAAAAGCACATTTGGTGGTACGCGGGAAGAACGGCAGCAGACAAAAAGGCTATTTAGAAAGGTATCACCACTACGCAGAAGAACGTCGGCTACTCTGCCCTCACCGGAAGACATTGCCAGCCCTCGTTACCTCAGCAGAGCCAGGGACATGATCAGGGACCCATGCCACCCTGGTCACAATCGGTTCCAGCTGCTGCTCTCTGGCAGACAGACGCTGTAAGTTTCCCACATCCGTTGGGACTCTAAACTTGGGGTAACACAACACAATCCCTTCTGTGTAATAACTTCGGGTGAGGTAATATGAATAGATATTAGGTACAAGGTGATCTGACACCTACATGCTGAATGAAGGTAAGTGAAAGACAGTGAGAGGTAAGAGATCCACTCAAGGGGTGGTGATGCAATGTATCCATAAAGGCAGAATTGTAAATTAAGAGTCTGGAGTCATAACTTGTAAAACTGTGTAAAAATGTCAGAGACACAAATGACATAGTGTAATATCATCAAATTTTATAATTTAATAAGTTTTTCATTTGGCATCATTCTAATGGCTAGATATTAAGTTATAATGAAAACTATGATACTTGGCCAAAACGTGATTTTCAGCGCATGAAACGCACGTTAAGCCAATAAAAACTGAAATGTTCCCCTGCTGCGAAACAAACTGTCAGAGACACATAGTTACTGTGTATATAGTGTATAATTGTCCAATTCAAGTAAGTTTTTCATTTGGCATCATTCTAAGTGATATAAATTAAGTTATAGTGAAAATTATGATACTTGGCCAAAACGTGATTTTCAGCGCATGAAACGCACGTTAAGGCAATAAAAACTGAAATATTCCCCTGCTGCGAAACAAACTGTCAGAGACATATGGTTACTGTGTATATAGTGTATTATCGTCCAATTCAAGTAAGTTTTTCATTTAGCATCATTCTACGTGATAGAAATTAAGTTATAGTGAAAACTATCATACTCGGCCAAAACATGATTTTCAGCGCATGAAACGCACGTTAGCAATAAAAACTGAAATGTCCCCCTACTGCGAAACAAACTGTCAGAGACACATAGTTACTGTGTATATAGTGTAAAATAGTCCAATTCAAGTAAGTTTTGCATTTAGCATCATTCTAAGTGATAGAAATTAAGTTATAGTGAAAACTATGATACTTGGCCAAAACGTGATTTTCAGCGCATGAAACGCACGTTAAGGCAATAAAAACTGAAATGTTCCCCTGCTGCGAAACAAACTGTCAGAGACACATAGTTACTGTGTATATAGTGTATTATTGTCCAATTCAAGTAAGTTTTTCATTTGGCATCATTCTAAGTGATAGAAATTAAGTTATAGTGAAAATTATGATACTTGGCCAAAACGTGATTTTCAGCGCATGAAACGCACGTTAAGGCAATAAAAACTGAAATGTTCCCCTGCTGCGAAACAAACTGCCAGAGGCACATAGTTACTGTGTCTATAGTGTAAAATCATCCAATTCAAGTAAGTATTGCATTTAGCATCATTCTAAGTGCTAGAAATTAAGTTATAGTGAAAACTATGATACTTGGCCAAAACGTGATTTTCAGCGCATGAAACGCACGTTAAGGCAATAAAAACTGAAATGTTCCCCTGCTGCGAAACAAACTGTCAGAGGCACATAGTTACTGTGTCTATAGTGTAAAATCATCCAATTCAAGTAAGTATTGCATTTAGCATCATTCTAAGTGCTAGAAATTAAGTTATAGTGAAAACTATGATACTTGGCCAAAACGTGATTTTCAGCGCATGAAACGCACGTTAAGGCAATAAAAACTGAAATGTTCCCCTGCTGCGAAACAAACACTCAGAGGCACATAGTTACTGTGTATATAGTGTATAATTGTCCAATTCAAGTAAATTTTTCATTTTGCATCATTCTAAATGCTAGAAATTAAGTTATAGTGAAAACTATGATACTTGGCCAAAACGTGATTTTCAGCGCATGAAATGCACATTAAGGCAATAAAAACTGAAATGTTCCCCCGCTGCGAAACAAACTGTCAGTGACACATAGTTACTGTGTATATAGTGTATAATCATCCAAATTAAGTAGGTTTTTCATTTGATATCATTCTAAGTGATGAAAGTTAGGGTTAGGGTTAGGGTTTAGGTTAAGTTATAGTGAAAACTAGGATACTTGGCCAAAACATGATTTTCAGCGCATGAAACGCACATTAGGGCAAAAAAACTGAAATGTTTGTTAGGTCTGAAAATACAACTTCAGGAGCAGGCTAAGAAAGAGTGAGATAAATTTAAATAGAAAATATGTATGACCAGACTGCAAAGTGGACAGAGAGTTCATACAGTGGGCTCCTGTTCACTGCGATGTTACTGCAACTCTAGTCGAATGACCAGTGAGTGTGTCTTAAATACAGGCAAAACTGACAGTTGTCCCTAAGACTTTGGACAGATACGTTTCAGTCATTTGCAGGGCAACAAGTAATTGATTAGTGTCGGGCCTGGAATCTGTAGTCAATGGTTTCCAGACGTAGGGTGTTCTTCGCTGTTCCTACCCTGGGGAATACCGCCATCATGATTTTGGAGGAGACTGACCAGTGTTTGTATTAGAGGGGGACATCCGAGCCCCAAACTGAATCATGGGGGAAGAAATCAAAGCTCCGTCGTTGACGCCTGGTGGGTAGATGTGGGTTGGCGTCGACAGTTGGAATCGAGTCTGCTGTTAGAACGTACGTGTGGTCGGATGCAGATGTAGGGACACAGAGCCCAGTTGTATTGGTGGGGATGATCATATACACTTGCCATTCGCAGAGCCACCATATTTGGTCCAATACTGTCCATGATTGGGAAGGAATGTGTCTGATCTCGGCGCACCTGGTGACGTGAACTTGGTCCAAAGGGGTCTTCGGATCCGGTCCGCTGAAGTTGAAACAGGATGGATAACAGTCTGTTCGGTTGTTGCACTGGACATACGTTGCGGTATTGACTGTAGCTGCTATTGGTACTGCGACCATGGTATGTAGGCGGTCGAGCTTTGCTGGAAGGATTCTCTCAGATTACCCAGGATACAGTTGTAGGTGAGGTTGGCGAGTTCTTCGTTCTGTCGGTTGGACCATAGCTGTGGTTGGGCTGTGGCAGTAGGCATGAGGGAACAGACATAACAACTCATTGGTTGTGGCGCGGGCTGTGAGTGCGGTGTATCTGTACCAACTGTTCCTCATCATCAGGTTGTAGTCGTTTTCTTCCTGTGTTTGGACATGGGCGAGAATAAGGTGTATCTACTCAGGCTTAGGTGTTCCTGCCGGACGGATTTTGAGTAGGCGTGTGGCGGATGGTTGTACGAAGGGGTTCACACCAATCACTTTGGGGACCATGGCTGGACTAGTAGTGCGGATGGTGATAGTAAAGAGGGGGCCTTTTCCTGGTCGGTCCGGTCGGAGGCATAGGTTGATGCAGCCTTTTTGTTGGATATTGGTCGTAAGGTCTAGCATATGTTTACCATCTTTGATGGTGGTGGCTAACTTGGTGAAGTTAGCGGTCATGGTGGTAGCTTCTTTGGAAAGGGGCCATGTGATGGTTTTGTAGCCTGTATGGAGGAGGACCTGGTCCAAGGTGTCTGGCCAGACCACTCAGACTCTGGGAGCTTGTAGGTACCAATAAAAATAACTGGAGTCAGTCCTGTGTAATCCCAAGTGAGTAAGCTGTAAGCTGAGCAAAGGGACTTGAACGACGATTGGTGTCTTGGTTGATGGGATGCAGATCTGGGGGCCCCTGATCGTTTCCTGAACAAGCTAGTGGGGCATTCTCCTCCAGTGGGAGTGTACCAAGGTTCTGGTACGTTCCCCCCATGTGGTTGAACACAGAGCGGTGATGATGATGGCCAAAATCACACGGTGAGGTCCGTCCCAACGTGGAGAAGACCAGCACTTTCTTTTTATCACCTTGACGAGTACCAGGTCTCCTGGGGACAGGACCTCCTCTGTGGGAGACAGAGAAGATGTCGGCAGATTATTTTGCATTCATCACAGTTTTCTTTCTTGGAACATTTTGCATAACCACTTAGTGAGGGATTCTGTTTCTCTTTTCTCTTCTACCACCAGATCTTTTTCCCACATTGTTCAGTGGAAGGGTCTGTCTTTCACTGCCTCAAATGGTGTGCATCCCTGTGCTGTTGGAATGATTCTCATGTACGTTTCTACCAGGCTCAGGCATTCTTGCCATCGTTTTCCTGTATCTTCCATGGTTTTTCTGAGTCTGAGTTTTACTGTTCTAATGGTTTGTTCGACGAGTCCAGCACTTTGGTTCAGTTTGATGAAATCCATGTTCAGAAGCTCGAAGGGATATGTTTCTGTTTGCCTTGTTCCATGCTTGGGTCGTTCATTGCCTTGAGAGTTGTGTCTACAGCAGTTCAGACAGTTCCTGCCAAAAAAATTGAAGTTTGGAGACCTCTGGGAACATGCATTGTTTGTTGTACTGTACTGATCATCCCTCCTGTTGAGACATGGCTCCTCCCATGGCTCAATTTGGCAATTACTTCAAACAATGATCGTGTCACGCATGGCTTGTTTTCTACTGCATAGAGTCCGTTCTTGTGTTGAGTGGCTACTTCTGTTTCCCATTGCAGTTTCTCTTTTTCTGGGGAATGATTTTGCATTTCTCTTAGGAATTCAGCAGGGATTGGGCTGTGTCTTTCCACCGTCACGTCTTGTTCTAGGAATAGTCTACATGCCTCTGTCAGTGCCACTATTTCTGCGGCTTGTGCAGACCAGTCGCCGGGGAGTCGTCCTGTCTTGAGGTTGTCTTTTTGAGTCACCACGGCATATACGTTGTGTTTTTCTCCATCCAGGGTTTTTGATGATGATCCATCCCCATAGGCAATGTGTCCGGGGGCAATGGGTTGTCCATTAGGTCAGTTGCATATACGTGGTTAATTATGATTCGTTGAGTGGGCAACTGTGAGAATTGGTTTAACCACTTGTCGTCCGGTCTCCCATGAACTTCAGTGTGACATGTAATGGCCATGTTTGTTGTTCCTGTCCTGGTGCTGCTGGGCAGATATCTTCAGACTGATCTCTTAGACTTTCAGCTACCTTGGCAGAACCATTCCCGACAATGTCGAGAGAGTAGAAGCTGTTAGATGTGGTGTTGTGGAAGATATTTTTGGTCTGTAATTCCCTGGGTCGGAGGCCATTTTGGGTGGCCACTAGGCTTAGCCCAAGCTGGACCATGATATCTCGTCCCGGTAACTCTCCGATTTTCATTTTGCATTCTGACAATAAACCGATTCCTTTTGTTGCTTTCTGACCCATATTAATCACCTACTTAATAGTTTAAACAACAATTATTTTCTAAATTACCCGAAAGTGATCTCTACTTTGTGATTAACCCAATATCTCTGAACACACAAAGACCAAAAGTCCCTGACTTTGTCTTAGTTAAGTCCCTGACTCTATTAACAGACCAAGACTATAAAGCCCTTGCTAATTATTGTTCTACTTTCATTGGTCCCGGACCAATTGGTTTATTACCAGACTGCAAAGTGGACAGTGAGAGTTCCTACAGTAGGGTCCTGTTCAACGCGATGTTCCTGCAACTCTAGTCGAATGACCAGTGTGTGTGTCTCAAATACAGGAAAAACTGACAGTTGTCACTAGGACTTTTGACAGATACATTTCAGTCATTTGCAGGGCAAAAAGTAATTGATCAGTGTCGGACAGTTGAGTATTTGTGCTGACATGTCACCCCAATCACAAGACTAAGATTGTTTATTCAGTCAGACAGTTGGGTGTTTATGCTGACATGTCAGCCATAAGGATGACTATGATGCTGTTATACTCACAAAAACTTATACAATATGAACAAGCATTTGCAAAGATACTTTGTCTATTCTCACATGTTCCCCTGCTGCCAAACAAACTGTCAGAGACACATAGTTACTGTGTATAAAGTGAAAAATCGTCCAATTCAAGTAAGTTATCCATTTGGCATCATTCTCAAGCTAGAAATTAAGTTATAATGAAAACAATCCTACTTGGCCAAAACGTGATTTTCAGGGCATGAAAAGTACATTAAGGCAATAAAAACTGAAAAGTTCCCCTGCTGCCAAACAAACTGTCAGAGACACAGTTACTGTGTATGTAGTGAAAAATCGTCCAATTCAAGTAAGTTTTTTATTTGGCATCGTTCAAAGTGATAGAAATTAAGTTACAATGAAAACTATCATACTTGGCCAAAACGTGATTATCAGGCCATGAAAAGCACATTAAGGCAATAAAAACTGAAACGTTCCCCTGCTGCCAAACACACTGTCAGAGACACATAGTTCCTGTGTATATAGTGTAAAATCGTCCAATTCAAGCAAGTCATTCATTGGCATCATTCCAGGTGATTCTGGAGCTATTTCCCACCATAAACAGTGTCCAAAGCAGGCATTTTGCGATTAAAATAGTGGTTGTATTAGAACCAGGCCCAGGCGGTTCTGGTTGGTGTTTTTACCCAGAAATTGTGTCGAATGTTGATAAGGATGTATTTTTGATTATTCTGTATAAAAATAATCATCTAGGGATGTTCAGTAGTTCTGTTATGCCCGAATCAATGACCTCAATTTGGGCACTTTATTTACAAGTGGTGGTTTTTAAGAACCAGGCCCAGTCGGTTCTGGTTGGTGCTTTATCCATTGTGTGGGTAGGTGTATTTTCACTATTCTGTCTAAAAATAAAGATCCAGGACAGTTCTGGGGCTATTTCCCACCATAAATAGTGTCCCAAACATGCATTTCGCGATACAAAATAGTGGTTGCATTATAACAGGGTCCAGTCGGTTCTGGTGGGTGTTTGTATACGGAACTTGTGTCCAATTATGATGGGGATGTATACTTGACTATTTTGTATAGAAATGATCATCTAGCGATGTTCAGAAGTTCTGTTATGCCCGAATGAATTACTTTCATTTGGTCACTTTATTCACAAGTGGTGGTTTAGAAACAGGCCCAGTCGGTTTTGGTAGGTGCTTTTACCCAGAATTTGTGTGTATTGTGTGAGTGGATGTATTTTCACTATTTTGTATAACAATAAAGATCCAGGATGGTTCTGGAGCTATTTCCCACCACAAAAAGTGTCCAAAACAGGCATTTTGCGATTAAAATAGTGGTCGTATTAGAACCGGGCCCAGTCGGTTCTGGTTGCCGCTTTTACCCAGATTTAGTGTCAATTGTGTGGATGGATGCATTTTCACTATTATGTGTAAAATTAAAGATGCAGGGATGTTTTGGGAATATTTCCCACCGTCAATAGTGTCCAAAACATTTTGCGATAAAAATAGTGGTTGTATTAGAACAAGGCCCAATCGGTTCTGGTTGGTGTATTTACCCAGAATTTGTGTTGGTTGAGTAGGTGGATGTAGTTTCACTATTTTCTATAAAAATAATGTTTCCCACCATAAACATTGTCCAAAACAGGCATTTTGCGATTAAAATAGTGGTCGTATTAGAACCGGGCCCAGTCGGTTCTGGTTAGTGCTTCTACCCATAATTAGTGTTGAATGTGTAGATGGATGTATGTTCACTATTCTGTGTAAAAATAATGATCCACGATGGTTCTGGAGCTATTTTCCCACCATAAACAGTGTCCAAAACAGGCATTCTGCGATTAAAATAGTGGTTGTATTAGAACCAGGCCCAGTCTGTTCTGGTTGGTGAATTTACCCGAATATTTGTATCCATTGACGATGGGGATGTATTTTTGATTATTATGTATAAAAATAATCATCTAGGGATCTTCAGAAGTTCTGTTATTCCCGAATCAATGACCTCCATTTGGGCACATTATTGACGGAGCTCACGACCATGATCCAGTGTGTGGCTCGGATGTGTCCCTCAAACACAAATACTGGTCAGTCTCATCCAAAATCGTAATGGCTCAGTTCCCTTGAGTGGGAGCGGCAAGGAACGCCCTGCATTTGAAGACCATTGAAGGCAGGTTCCGGGCCTGTGTCGGCGCATCAGTCAGGCTGGGTAGCCGCTATGGCCCAGGTGATTTTCCAGGGCTGCCCTGCTCTTGACGGAGTGGCCACCCAGCGGGGCTGTGTGTGTTTCATGGTGGGAGACTCGTGCTGCCCCTTCATCCCTGCCGGCATGTCCTGCTCGGTCCATGATGCCCTGCAGGCTATTAGGAACATGCAGAGAGCTGTGACCGGAGATCCGGTTCCACAACGAGGATGGCTTGACTGGTTCTTCTCTGGCTCATGGAAACAGCCACTTCAATATTTCGATATTTTCACAGACACAAAAGGAGGGAATTGTGGGATGGACTGGCTAACTGGCTTAATAATTGTTTATTCTTGTCGCACCATGTGGTCATACTGGTTTAACTTTGTTTTTTAAGATCGTAGAATGCAAGGTAGACTAGCCAAACTGGTTTTACAATTGAATTAAAAGATGGTGGAATGTAAGAAAGACTAACTAGTTGGCCTTGCAATTGTTTGTTCGCCTCGAGAAATATAAGAAAGGCTGGCTAACAGGGTTTGCAATTTTTTCCTTGTATTGTGCGATGAAAAGAGGTTCAACTTCAGGAGTAACTGTCACTCTCCAGGTCATCTAGTGTCAAGTGCACACTTGAAAACTTTCATATTCGACCAAAACGTGCTTATCAGCACATAAAAAGCACATTTGGTGGTACGCGGGAAGAACGGCCGCAGACAAAAAGGCTATTTAGAAAGGTATCACCACTACGCAGAAGAACGTCGGCTACTCTGCCCTCACTGGAAGACATTGCCAGCCCTCGTTACCTCAGCAGAGCCAGGGACATGATCAGGGACCCATGCCACCCTGGTCACAATCGGTTCCAGCTGCTGCTCTCTGGCAGACAGACGCTGTAAGTTTCCCACATCCGTTGGGACTCTAAACTTGGGGTAACACAACACAATCCCTTCTGTGTAATAACTTCGGGTGAGGTAATATGAATAGACATTAGGTACAAGGTGATCTGACACCTACATGCTGAATGAAGGTAAGTGAAAGACAGTGAGAGGTAAGCGATCCACTCAAGGGGTGGTGATGCAATGTATCCATAAAGGCAGAAATGTAAATTAAGAGTCTGGAGTCATAACTTGTAAAACTGTGTAAAACTGTCAGAGACACAAATGTCTCTCTATACATAGTGTAATATCATCAAATTTTATTATTTAATAAGTTTTTCATTTGGCATCATTCTAATGGCTAGATATTAAGTTATAATGAAAACTATGATACTTGGCCAAAACGTGATTTTCAGCGCATGAAACGGACGTTAAGCCAAAAAAACTGAAATGTTCCCCTGCTGCGAAACAAACTGTCAGAGACACATAGTTACTGTGTATATAGTGTAAAATAGTCCAATTCAAGTAAGTTTTGCATTTAGCATCATTCTAAGTGATAGAAATTAAGTTATAGTGAAAACTATGATACTTGGCCAAAACGTGATTTTCAGCGCATGAAACGCACGTTAAGGCAATAAAAACTGAAATGTTCCCCTGCTGCAAAACAAACTGTCAGAGACACATAGTTACTGTGTATATAGTGTATTATTGTCCAATTCAAGTAAGTTTTTCATTTGGCATCATTCTAAGTGATAGAAATTAAGTTATAGTGAAAATTATGATACTTGGCCAAAACGTGATTTTCAGCGCATGAAACGCACGTTAAGGCAATAAAAACTGAAATGTTCCCCTGCTGCGAAACAAACTGCCAGAGGCACATAGTTACTGTGTCTATAGTGTAAAATCATCCAATTCAAGTAAGTATTGCATTTAGCATCATTCTAAGTGCTAGAAATTAAGTTATAGTGAAAACTATGATACTTGGCCAAAACGTGATTTTCAGCGCATGAAACGCACGTTAAGGCAATAAAAACTGAAATGTTCCCCTGCTGCGAAACAAACTGCCAGAGGCACATAGTTACTGTGTCTATAGTGTAAAATCATCCAATTCAAGTAAGTATTGCATTTAGCATCATTCTAAGTGCTAGAAATTAAGTTATAGTGAAAACTATGATACTTGGCCAAAACGTGATTTTCAGCGCATGAAACGCACGTTAAGGCAATAAAAACTGAAATGTTCCCCTGCTGCGAAACAAACTGCCAGAGGCACATAGTTACTGTGTCTATAGTGTAAAATCATCCAATTCAAGTAAGTATTGCATTTAGCATCATTCTAAGTGCTAGAAATTAAGTTATAGTAAAAACTATGATACTTGGCCAAAACGTGATTTTCAGCGCATGAAACGCACGTTAAGGCAATAAAAACTGAAATGTTCCCCTGCTGCGAAACAAACTGTCAGAGGCACATCGTTACTGTGTATATAGTGTAAAATCGTCCAATTCAAGTAAGTTTTGCATTTAGCATCATTCTAAGTGATAGAAATTAGGTTATAGTGAAAATTATGATACTTGGCCAAAACGTGATTTTCAGCGCATGAAACGCACGTTAAGGCATTAAAACTGAAATGTTCCCCTGCTGCGAAACAAACTGTCAGAGGCACATAGTTACTGTGTATATAGTGTATAATTGTCCAATTCAAGTAAGTATTGCATTTAGCATCATTCTAAGTGCTAGAAATTAAGTTATAGTAAAAACTATGATACTTGGCCAAAACGTGATTTTCAGCGCATGAAACGCACGTTAAGGCAATAAAAACTGAAATGTTCCCCTGCTGCGAAACAAACTGTCAGAGGCACATCGTTACTGTGTATATAGTGTAAAATCGTCCAATTCAAGTAAGTTTTGCATTTAGCATCATTCTAAGTGATAGAAATTAGGTTATAGTGAAAATTATGATACTTGGCCAAAACGTGATTTTCAGCGCATGAAACGCACGTTAAGGCATTAAAACTGAAATGTTCCCCTGCTGCGAAACAAACTGTCAGAGGCACATAGTTACTGTGTATATAGTGTATAATTGTCCAATTCAAGTAAGTTTTTCATTTTGCATCATTCTAAGTGCTAAAAATTAAGTTATAGTGAAAACTATGATACTTGGCCAAAACGTGATTTTCAGCGCATGAATTGCACATTAAGGCAATAAAAACTGAAATGTTCCCCCGCTGCGAAACAAACTGTCAGTGACACATAGTTACTGTGTATATAGTGTATAATCATCCAAATTAAGTAGGTTTTTCATTTGATATCATTCTAAGTGATGAAAGTTAGGGTTAGGGTTAGGGTTTAGGTTAAGTTATAGTGAAAACTAGGATACTTGGCCAAAACATGATTTTCCGCGCATGAAACGCACATTAGGGCAAAAAAACTGAAATGTTTGTTAGGTCTCAAAATACAACTTCAGGAGCAGGCTAAGAAAGAGTGAGATAAATTTAAATAGAAAATATGTATGACCAGACTGCAAAGTGGACAGAGAGTTCATACAGTGGGCTCCTGTTCACTGCGATGTTACTGCAACTCTAGTCGAATGACCAGTGAGTGTGTCTTAAATACAGGCAAAACTGACAGTTGTCCCTAAGACTTTGGACAGATACGTTTCAGTCATTTGCAGGGCAACAAGTAATTGATTAGTGTCGGGCCTGGAATCTGTAGTCAATGGTTTCCAGACGTAGGGTGTTCTTCGCTGTTCCTACCCTGGGGAATACCGCCATCATGATTTTGGAGGAGACTGACCAGTGTTTGTATTAGAGGGGGACATCCGAGCCCCAAACTGAATCATGGGGGAAGAAATCAAAGCTCCGTCGTTGACGCCTGGTGGGTAGATGTGGGTTGGCGTCGACAGTTGGAATCGAGTCTGCTGTTAGAACGTACGTGTGGTCGGATGCAGATGTAGGGACACAGAGCCCAGTTGTATTGGTGGGGATGATCATATACACTTGCCATTCGCAGAGCCACCATATTTGGTCCAGTACTGTCCATGATTGGGAAGGAATGTGTCTGATCTCGGCGCACCTGGTGACGTGAACTTGGTCCAAAGGGGTCTTCGGATCCGGTCCGCTGAAGTTGAAACAGGATGGATAACAGTCTGTTCGGTTGTTGCACTGGACATACGTTGCGGTATTGACTGTAGCTGCTAATGGTACTGCGACCATGGTATGTAGGCGGTCGAGCTTTGCTGGAAGGATTCTCTCAGATTACCCAGGATACAGTTGTAGGTGAGGTTGGCGAGTTCTTCGTTCTGTCGGTTGGACCATAGCTGTGGTTGGGCTACGGCAGTAGGCATGAGGGAACAGACATAACAACTCATTGGTTGTGGCGCGGGCTGTGAGTGCGGTGTATCTGTACCAACTGTTCCTCATCATCAGGTTGTAGTCGTTTTCTTCCTGTGTTTGGACATGGGCGAGAATAAGGTGTATCTACTCAGGCTTAGGTGTTCCTGCCGGACGGATTTTGAGTAGGCGTGTGGCGGATGGTTGTACGAAGGGGTTCACACCAATCACTTTGGGGACCATGGCTGGACTAGTAGTGCGGATGGTGATAGTAAAGAGGGGGCCTTTTCCTGGTCGGTCCGGTCGGAGGCATAGGTTGATGCAGCCTTTTTTTTGGATATTGGTCGTAAGGTCTAGCATATGTTTACCATCTTTGATGGTGGTGGCTAACTTGGTGAAGTTAGCGGTCATGGTGGTAGCTTCTTTGGAAAGGGGCCATGTGATGGTTTTGTAGCCTGTATGGAGGAGGACCTGGTCCAAGGTGTCTGGCCAGACCACTCAGACTCTGGGAGCTTGTAGGTACCAATAAAAATAACTGGAGTCAGTCCTGTGTAATCCCAAGTGAGTAAGCTGTAAACTGAGCAAAGGGACTTGAACGACGATTGGTGTCTTGGTTGATGGGATGCAGATCTGGGGGCCCCTGATCGTTTCCTGAACAAGCTAGTGGGGCATTCTCCTCCAGTGGGAGTGTACCAAGGTTCTGGTACGTTCCCCCCATGTGGTTGAACACAGAGCGGTGATGATGATGGCCAAAATCACACGGTGAGGTCCGTCCCAACGTGGAGAAGACCAGCACTTTCTTTTTATCACCTTGACGAGTACCAGGTCTCCTGGGGACAGGACCTCCTCTGTGGGAGACAGAGAAGATGTCGGCAGATTATTTTGCATTCATCACAGTTTTCTTTCTTGGAACATTTTGCATAACCACTTAGTGAGGGATTCTGT
Source organism: Stigmatopora nigra (assembly GCF_051989575.1). Taxonomy (NCBI): domain Eukaryota; kingdom Metazoa; phylum Chordata; class Actinopteri; order Syngnathiformes; family Syngnathidae; genus Stigmatopora; species Stigmatopora nigra. Next base: position 165,534 of record NW_027551625.1, read on the forward strand.
TTCTCTTTTCTCTTCTACCACCAGATCTTTTTCCCACATTGTTCAGTGGAAGGGTCTGTCTTTCACTGCCTCAAATGGTGTGCATCCCTGTGCTGTTGGAATGATTCTCATGTACGTTTCTACCAGGCTCAGGCATTCTTGCCATCGTTTTCCTGTATCTTCCATGGTTTTTCTGAGTCTGAGTTTTACTGTTCTAATGGTTTGTTCGACGAGTCCAGCACTTTGGTTCAGTTTGATGAAATCCATGTTCAGAAGCTCGAAGGGATATGTTTCTGTTTGCCTTGTTCCATGCTTGGGTCGTTCATTGCCTTGAGAGTTGTGTCTACAGCAGTTCAGACAGTTCCTGCCAAAAAAAATTGAAGTTTGGAGACCTCTGGGAACATGCATTGTTTGTTGTACTGTACTGATCATCCCTCCTGTTGAGACATGGCTCCTCCCATGGCTCAATTTGGCAATTACTTCAAACAATGATCGTGTCACGCATGGCTTGTTTTCTACTGCATAGAGTCCGTTCTTGTGTTGAGTGGCTCCTTCTGTTTCCCATTGCAGTTTCTCTTTTTCTGGGGAATGATTTTGCATTTCTCTTAGGAATTCAGCAGGGATTGGGCTGTGTCTTTCCACCGTCACGTCTTGTTCTAGGAATAGTCTACATGCCTCTGTCAGTGCCACTATTTCTGCGGCTTGTGCAGACCAGTCGCCGGGGAGTCGTCCTGTCTTGAGGTTGTCTTTTTGAGTCACCACGGCATATACGTTGTGTTTTTCTCCATCCAGGGTTTTTGATGATGATCCATCCCCATAGGCAATGTGTCCGGGGGCAATGGGTTGTCCATTAGGTCAGTTGCATATACGTGGTTAATTATGATTCGTTGAGTGGGCAACTGTGAGAATTGGTTTAACCACTTGTCGTCCGGTCTCCCATGAACTTCAGTGTGACATGTAATGGCCATGTTTGTTGTTCCTGTCCTGGTGCTGCTGGGCAGATATCTTCAGACTGATCTCTTAGACTTTCAGCTACCTTGGCAGAACCATTCCCGACAATGTCGAGAGAGTAGAAGCTGTTAGATGTGGTGTTGTGGAAGATATTTTTGGTCTGTAATTCCCTGGGTCGGAGGCCATTTTGGGTGGCCACTAGGCTTAGCCCAAGCTGGACCATGATATCTCGTCCCGGTAACTCTCCGATTTTCATTTTGCATTCTGACAATAAACCGATTCCTTTTGTTGCTTTCTGACCCATATTAATCACCTACTTAATAGTTTAAACAACAATTATTTTCTAAATTACCCGAAAGTGATCTCTACTTTGTGATTAACCCAATATCTCTGAACACGCAAAGACCAAAAGTCCCTGACTTTGTCTTAGTTAAGTCCCTGACTCTATTAACAGACCAAGACTATAAAGCCCTTGCTAATTATTGTTCTACTTTCATTGGTCCCGGACCAATTGGTTTATTACCAGACTGCAAAGTGGACAGTGAGAGTTCCTACAGTAGGGTCCTGTTCAACGCGATGTTCCTGCAACTCTAGTCGAATGACCAGTGTGTGTGTCTCAAATACAGGAAAAACTGACAGTTGTCACTAGGACTTTTGACAGATACATTTCAGTCATTTGCAGGGCAAAAAGTAATTGATCAGTGTCGGACAGTTGAGTATTTGTGCTGACATGTCACCCCAATCACAAGACTAAGATTGTTTATTCAGTCAGACAGTTGGGTGTTTATGCTGACATGTCAGCCATAAGGATGACTATGATGCTGTTATACTCACAAAAACTTATACAATATGAACAAGCATTTGCAAAGATACTTTGTCTATTCTCACATGTTCCCCTGCTGCCAAACAAACTGTCAGAGACACATAGTTACTGTGTATAAAGTGAAAAATCGTCCAATTCAAGTAAGTTATCCATTTGGCATCATTCTCAAGCTAGAAATTAAGTTATAATGAAAACAATCCTACTTGGCCAAAACGTGATTTTCAGGGCATGAAAAGTACATTAAGGCAATAAAAACTGAAAAGTTCCCCTGCTGCCAAACAAACTGTCAGAGACACAGTTACTGTGTATGTAGTGAAAAATCGTCCAATTCAAGTAAGTTTTTTATTTGGCATCGTTCAAAGTGATAGAAATTAAGTTACAATGAAAACTATCATACTTGGCCAAAACGTGATTATCAGGCCATGAAAAGCACATTAAGGCAATAAAAACTGAAACGTTCCCCTGCTGCCAAACACACTGTCAGAGACACATAGTTCCTGTGTATATAGTGTAAAATCGTCCAATTCAAGCAAGTCATTCATTGGCATCATTCCAGGTGATTCTGGAGCTATTTCCCACCATAAACAGTGTCCAAAGCAGGCATTTTGCGATTAAAATAGTGGTTGTATTAGAACCAGGCCCAGGCGGTTCTGGTTGGTGTTTTTACCCAGAAATTGTGTCGAATGTTGATAAGGATGTATTTTTGATTATTCTGTATAAAAATAATCATCTAGGGATGTTCAGTAGTTCTGTTATGCCCGAATCAATGACCTCAATTTGGGCACTTTATTTACAAGTGGTGGTTTTTAAGAACCAGGCCCAGTCGGTTCTGGTTGGTGCTTTATCCATTGTGTGGGTAGGTGTATTTTCACTATTCTGTCTAAAAATAAAGATCCAGGACAGTTCTGGGGCTATTTCCCACCATAAATAGTGTCCCAAACATGCATTTCGCAATACAAAATAGTGGTTGCATTATAACAGGGTCCAGTCGGTTCTGGTGGGTGTTTGTATACGGAACTTGTGTCCAATTATGATGGGGATGTATACTTGACTATTTTGTATAGAAATGATCATCTAGCGATGTTCAGAAGTTCTGTTATGCCCGAATGAATTACTTTCATTTGGTCACTTTATTCACAAGTGGTGGTTTAGAAACAGGCCCAGTCGGTTTTGGTAGGTGCTTTTACCCAGAATTTGTGTGTATTGTGTGAGTGGATGTATTTTCACTATTTTGTATAACAATAAAGATCCAGGATGGTTCTGGAGCTATTTCCCACCACAAAAAGTGTCCAAAACAGGCATTTTGCGATTAAAATAGTGGTCGTATTAGAACCGGGCCCAGTCGGTTCTGGTTGCCGCTTTTACCCAGATTTAGTGTCAATTGTGTGGATGGATGCATTTTCACTATTATGTGTAAAATTAAAGATGCAGGGATGTTTTGGGAATATTTCCCACCGTCAATAGTGTCCAAAACATTTTGCGATAAAAATAGTGGTTGTATTAGAACAAGGCCCAATCGGTTCTGGTTGGTGTATTTACCCAGAATTTGTGTTGGTTGAGTAGGTGGATGTAGTTTCACTATTTTCTATAAAAATAATGTTTCCCACCATAAACATTGTCCAAAACAGGCATTTTGCGATTAAAATAGTGGTCGTATTAGAACCGGGCCCAGTCGGTTCTGGTTAGTGCTTCTACCCATAATTAGTGTTGAATGTGTAGATGGATGTATGTTCACTATTCTGTGTAAAAATAATGATCCAGGATGGTTCTGGAGCTATTTTTCCACCATAAACAGTGTCCAAAACAGGCATTCTGCGATTAAAATAGTGGTTGTATTAGAACCAGGCCCAGTCTGTTCTGGTTGGTGAATTTACCCGAATAATTGTATCCATTGACGATGGGGATGTATTTTTGATTATTATGTATAAAAATAATCATCTAGGGATCTTCAGAAGTTCTGTTATTCCCGAATCAATGACCTCCATTTGGGCACATTATTGACGGAGCTCACGACCATGATCCAGTGTGTGGCTCGGATGTGTCCCTCAAACACAAATACTGGTCAGTCTCATCCAAAATCGTAATGGCTCAGTTCCCTTGAGTGGGAGCGGCAAGGAACGCCCTGCATTTGAAGACCATTGAAGGCAGGTTCCGGGCCTGTGTCGGCGCATCAGTCAGGCTGGGTAGCCGCTATGGCCCAGGTGATTTTCCAGGGCTGCCCTGCTCTTGACGGAGTGGCCACCCAGCGGGGCTGTGTGTGTTTCATGGTGGGAGACTCGTGCTGCCCCTTCATCCCTGCCGGCATGTCCTGCTCGGTCCATGATGCCCTGCAGGCTATTAGGAACATGCAGAGAGCTGTGACCGGAGATCCGGTTCCACAACGAGGATGGCTTGACTGGTTCTTCTCTGGCTCATGGAAACAGCCACTTCAATATTTCGATATTTTCACAGACACAAAAGGAGGGAATTGTGGGATGGACTGGCTAACTGGCTTAATAATTGTTTATTCTTGTCGCACCATGTGGTCATACTGGTTTAACTTTGTTTTTTAAGATCGTAGAATGCAAGGTAGACTAGCCAAACTGGTTTTACAATTGAATTAAAAGATGGTGGAATGTAAGAAAGACTAACTAGTTGGCCTTGCAATTGTTTGTTCGCCTCGAGAAATATAAGAAAGGCTGGCTAACAGGGTTTGCAATTTTTTCCTTGTATTGTGCGATGAAAAGAGGTTCAACTTCAGGAGTAACTGTCACTCTCCAGGTCATCTAGTGTCAAGTGCACACTTGAAAACTTTCATATTCGACCAAAACGTGCTTATCAGCACATAAAAAGCACATTTGGTGGTACGCGGGAAGAACGGCAGCAGACAAAAAGGCTATTTAGAAAGGTATCACCACTACGCAGAAGAACGTCGGCTACTCTGCCCTCACTGGAAGACATTGCCAGCCCTCGTTACCTCAGCAGAGCCAGGGACATGATCAGGGACCCATGCCACCCTGGTCACAATCGGTTCCAGCTGCTGCTCTCTGGCAGACAGACGCTGTAAGTTTCCCACATCCGTTGGGACTCTAAACTTGGGGTAACACAACACAATCCCTTCTGTGTAATAACTTCGGGTGAGGTAATATGAATAGACATTAGGTACAAGGTGATCTGACACCTACATGCTGAATGAAGGTAAGTGAAAGACAGTGAGAGGTAAGCGATCCACTCAAGGGGTGGTGATGCAATGTATCCATAAAGGCAGAAATGTAAATTAAGAGTCTGGAGTCATAACTTGTAAAACTGTGTAAAACTGTCAGAGACACAAATGTCTCTCTATACATAGTGTAATATCATCAAATTTTATTATTTAATAAGTTTTTCATTTGGCATCATTCTAATGGCTAGATATTAAGTTATAATGAAAACTATGATACTTGGCCAAAACGTGATTTTCAGCGCATGAAACGCACGTTAAGCCAATAAAAACTGAAATGTTCCCCTGCTGCGAAACAAACTGTCAGAGACACATAGTTACTGTGTATATAGTGTATAATTGTCCAATTCAAGTAAGTTTTTCATTTGGCATCATTCTAAGTGATATAAATTAAGTTATAGTGAAAATTATGATACTTGGCCAAAACGTGATTTTCAGCGCATGAAACGCACGTTAAGGCAATAAAAACTGAAATATTCCCCTGCTGCGAAACAAACTGTCAGAGACATATAGTTACTGTGTATATAGTGTATTATCGTCCAATTCAAGTAAGTTTTTCATTTAGCATCATTCTAAGTGATAGAAATTAAGTTATAGTGAAAACTATCATACTCGGCCAAAACGTGATTTTCAGCGCATGAAACGCACGTTATGGCAATAAAAACTGAAATGTCCCCCTGCTGCGAAACAAACTGTCGGAGACACATAGTTACTGTGTATATAGTGTAAAATAGTCCAATTCAAGTAAGTTTTGCATTTAGCATCATTCTAAGTGATAGAAATTAAGTTATAGTGAAAACTATGATACTTGGCCAAAACGTGATTTTCAGCGCATGAAACGCACGTTAAGGCAATAAAAACTGAAATGTTCCCCTGCTGCAAAACAAACTGTCAGAGACACATAGTTACTGTGTATATAGTGTATTATTGTCCAATTCAAGTAAGTTTTTCATTTGGCATCATTCTAAGTGATAGAAATTAAGTTATAGTGAAAATTATGATACTTGGCCAAAACGTGATTTTCAGCGCATGAAACGCACGTTAAGGCAATAAAAACTGAAATGTTCCCCTGCTGCGAAACAAACTGTCAGAGGCACATTATTACTGTGTCTATAGTGTAAAATCATCCAATTCAAGTAAGTATTGCATTAAGCATCATTCTAAGTGCTAGAAATTAAGTTATAGTGAAAACTATGATACATGGCCAAAACGTGATTTTCAGCGCATGAAACGCACGTTAAGGCAATAAAAACTGAAATGTTCCCCTGCTGCGAAACAAACTGCCAGAGGCACATAGTTACTGTGTCTATAGTGTAAAATCATCCAATTCAAGTAAGTATTGCATTTAGCATCATTCTAAGTGCTAGAAATTAAGTTATAGTGAAAACTATGATACTTGGCCAAAACGTGATTTTCAGCGCATGAAACGCACGTTAAGGCAATAAAAACTGAAATGTTCCCCTGCTGCGAAACAAACTGCCAGAGGCACATAGTTACTGTGTCTATAGTGTAAAATCATCCAATTCAAGTAAGTATTGCATTTAGCATCATTCTAAGTGATAGAAATTAGGTTATAGTGAAAATTATGATACTTGGCCAAAACGTGATTTTCAGCGCATGAAACGCACGTTAAGGCATTAAAACTGAAATGTTCCCCTGCTGCGAAACAAACTGTCAGAGGCACATAGTTACTGTGTATATAGTGTATAATTGTCCAATTCAAGTAAGTTTTTCATTTTGCATCATTCTAAGTGCTAGAAATTAAGTTATAGTGAAAACTATGATACTTGGCCAAAACGTGATTTTCAGCGCATGAATTGCACATTAAGGCAATAAAAACTGAAATGTTCCCCCGCTGCGAAATAAACTGTCAGTGACACATAGTTACTGTGTATATAGTGTATAATCATCCAAATTAAGTAGGTTTTTCATTTGATATCATTCTAAGTGATGAAAGTTAGGGTTAGGGTTAGGGTTTAGGTTAAGTTATAGTGAAAACTAGGATACTTGGCCAAAACATGATTTTCAGCGCATGAAACGCACATTAGGGCAAAAAAACTGAAATGTTTGTTAGGTCTCAAAATACAACTTCAGGAGCAGGCTAAGAAAGAGTGAGATAAATTTAAATAGAAAATATGTATGACCAGACTGCAAAGTGGACAGAGAGTTCATACAGTGGGCTCCTGTTCACTGCAATGTTACTGCAACTCTAGTCGAATGACCAGTGAGTGTGTCTTAAATACAGGCAAAACTGACAGTTGTCCCTAAGACTTTGGACAGATACGTTTCAGTCATTTGCAGGGCAACAAGTAATTGATTAGTGTCGGGCCTGGAATCTGTAGTCAATGGTTTCCAGACGTAGGGTGTTCTTCGCTGTTCCTACCCTGGGGAATACCGCCATCATGATTTTGGAGGAGACTGACCAGTGTTTGTATTAGAGGGGGACATCCGAGCCCCAAACTGAATCATGGGGAAGAAATCAAAGCTCCGTCGTTGACGCCTGGTGGGTAGATGTGGGTTGGCGTCGACAGTTGGAATCGAGTCTGCTGTTAGAACGTACGTGTGGTCGGATGCAGATGTAGGGACACAGAGCCCAGTTGTATTGGTGGGGATGATCATATACACTTGCCATTCGCAGAGCCACCATATTTGGTCCAGTACTGTCCATGATTGGGAAGGAATGTGTCTGATCTCGGCGCACCTGGTGACGTGAACTTGGTCCAAAGGGGTCTTCGGATCCGGTCCGCTGAAGTTGAAACAGGATGGATAACAGTCTGTTCGGTTGTTGCACTGGACATACGTTGCGGTATTGACTGTAGCTGCTAATGGTACTGCGACCATGGTATGTAGGCGGTCGAGCTTTGCTGGAAGGATTCTCTCAGATTACCCAGGATACAGTTGTAGGTGAGGTTGGCGAGTTCTTCGTTCTGTCGGTTGGACCATAGCTGTGGTTGGGCTACGGCAGTAGGCATGAGGGAACAGACATAACAACTCATTGGTTGTGGCGCGGGCTGTGAGTGCGGTGTATCTGTACCAACTGTTCCTCATCATCAGGTTGTAGTCGTTTTCTTCCTGTGTTTGGACATGGGCGAGAATAAGGTGTATCTACTCAGGCTTAGGTGTTCCTGCCGGACGGATTTTGAGTAGGCGTGTGGCGGATGGTTGTACGAAGGGGTTCACACCAATCACTTTGGGGACCATGGCTGGACTAGTAGTGCGGATGGTGATAGTAAAGAGGGGGCCTTTTCCTGGTCGGTCCGGTCGGAGGCATAGGTTGATGCAGCCTTTTTTTTGGATATTGGTCGTAAGGTCTAGCATATGTTTACCATCTTTGATGGTGGTGGCTAACTTGGTGAAGTTAGCGGTCATGGTGGTAGCTTCTTTGGAAAGGGGCCATGTGATGGTTTTGTAGCCTGTATGGAGGAGGACCTGGTCCAAGGTGTCTGGCCAGACCACTCAGACTCTGGGAGCTTGTAGGTACCAATAAAAATAACTGGAGTCAGTCCTGTGTAATCCCAAGTGAGTAAGCTGTAGGCTGAGCAAAGGGACTTGAACGACGATTGGTGTCTTGGTTGATGGGATGCAGATCTGGGGGCCCCTGATCGTTTCCTGAACCAGCTAGTGGGGCATTCTCCTTCAGTGGGAGTGTACCAAGGTTCTGGTACGTTCCCCCCATGTGGTTGAACACAGAGCGGTGATGATGATGGCCAAAATCACACGGTGAGGTCCGTCCCAACGTGGAGAAGACCAGCACTTTCTTTTTATCACCTTGACGAGTACCAGGTCTCCTGGGGACAGGACCTCCTCTGTGGGAGACAGAGAAGATGTCGGCAGATTATTTTGCATTCATCACAGTTCTTTCTTGGAACATTTTGCATAACCACTTAGTGAGGGATTCTGTTTCCCTTTTCTCTTCTACCACCAGATCTTTTTCCCACATTGTTCAGTGGAAGGGTCTGTCTTTCACTGCCTCAAATGGTGTGCATCCCTGTGCTGCTGGAATGATTCTCATGTACGTTTCTACCAGGCTCAGGCATTCTTGCCATGGTTTTCCTGTATCTTCCATGGTTTTTCTGAGTCTGAGTTTTACTGTTCTAATGGTTTGTTCGACGAGTCCAGCACTTTGGTTCAGTTTGATGAAATCCATGTTCAGAAGCTCGAAGGGATATGTTCCTGTTTGCCTTGTTCCATGCTTGGGTCGTTCATTGCCTTGAGAGTTGTGTCTACAGCAGTTTAGACAGTTTCTGCAAAAAAATTGAAGTAAGTTTGGAGACCTCTGGGAACATGCATTGTTTGTTGTACTGTACTGATCATCCCTTCTGTTGAGACATGGCTCCTCCCATGGCTCAATTTGGCAATTACTTCAAACAATGATCGTGGGACGCATGGCTTGTTTTCTACTGCATAGAGTCCGTTCTTGTGTTGAGTGGCTCCTTTTGTTTCCCATTGCAGTTTCTCTTTTTCTGGGGCATGATTTTGCATTCCTCTTAGGAATTCAGCAGGGATTGGGCTGTGTCTTTCCACCGTCACGTCTTGTTCTAGGAATAGTCTACATGCCTCTGTCAGTGCCACTATTTCTGCGGCTTGTGCAGACCAGTCGCCAGGGAGTCGTCCTGTCTTGAGGTTGTCTTTTTGAGTCACCACGGCATATACGTTGTGTTTTTCTCCATCCAGGGTTTTTGATGATGATCCATCCCCATAGGCAATGTGTCCGGGGGGCAATGGGTTGTCCATTAGGTCAGTTGCATTTACGTGGTTAATTATGATTCGTTGAGTGGGCAACTGTGAGAATTGGTTTAACCACTTGTCGTCCGGTCTCCCATGAACTTCAGGGTGACATGTAATGGCCATGTTTGTTGTTCCTGTCCTGGGGCTGCTGGGCAGATATCTTCAGTCTGTTCTCTTAGACTTTCAGCTACCTTGGCAGAATCATTCCCGACAATGTCGAGAGAGTAGAAGCTGTTAGATGTGGTGGTGTGGAAGATATTTTTGGTCTGTAATTCCCTGGGTCGGAGGCCATTTTGGGTGGCCACTAGGCTTAGCCCAAGCTGGACCATGATATCTCGTCCCGGTAACTCTCCGATTTTCATTTTGCAGTCTGACAATAAACCCATCCCTTTTGTTGCTTTCTGACCCATATTAATCACTTACTTAATAGTTTAAACAACAATTATTTTCTAAATTACCCGAAATTGATCTCCACTTTGTGATTAACCCAATATCTCTGAACACACAAAGACCAAAAGTCCCTGACTTTGTCTTAGTTAAGTCCCTGACTCTATTAACAGACCAAGACTATAATGCCTTTGCTAATTCTTGTTCTACTTTCATTGGTCCCGGACCAATTGGTTTATTACCAGACTGCAAAGTGGACAGTGAGAGTTCCTACAGTAGGGTCCTGTTCAACGCGATGTTCCTGAAACTCTAGTCGAATGACCAGTGTGTGTGTCTTAAATACAGGAAAAACTGACAGTTGTCACTAGGACTTTGGACAGATACATTTCAGTCATTTTCAGGGCAAAAAGTAATTGATCAGTGTAGACAGTTGAATATTTGTGCTGACATGTCACCCCAATCACAAGACTAAGATTGTTTATTCAGTCAGACAGTTGGGTGTTTATGCTGCTATGTCAGCCGTAAGGATGACTACAATGCTGTTATACTCACAAAAACTTATACAATATGAACAAGCATTTGCAAAGATACTTTGTCTAATCTTACATATTCCCCTGCTGCCAAAAAAACTGTCAGAGACACATAGTTACTGTGTATATAGTGTAAAATCGTCCAATTCAAGTAAGTTATCCATTTGGCATTATTCTCATTGCTAAAAATTAAGTTACAATGAAAACAATCATACTTGGCCAAAACGTGATTTTCAGGGTATGAAAAGTACATTAAGGCAATAAAAACTGAAAAGTTCCCCTGCTGCCAAACAAACTGTCAGAGACACATAGTTCCTGTGTATATAGTGTAAAATCGTCCTGTCCATGTAAGTCTTTCATTGGCATCATTCTAGGTGATTCTGGAGCTATTTCCCACCATAAAAAGTGTCCAAAACAGGCATTTTGCGATTAAAATAGTGGTTGTATTAGAACCAGGCCCAGGCGATTCTGGTTGGTGTTTTTACCCTGAAATTGTGTCCAATGATGATAAGGATGTATTTTTGATTATTCTGTATAAAAATAATCCTCTAGGGATGTTCAGAAGTTTTGTTACGCCCGAATCAATGACCTCAATTTGGGCACTTTATTTACAAGTGGTGGTTTTTAAGAACCAGGCCCAGTCGGTTCTGGTTGGTGCTTTTACCCAGATATAGTATCTATTGTGTGGGTAGATGTATTTTCACTATTCTGTCTAAAAATAAAGATCCAGGACAGTTCCGGGGCTATTTCCCTCCATAAATAGTGTCCAAAACATGCATTTTGCGATACAAAATAGTGGCTGCATTATAACAGGGTCCAGTCGGTTCTGGTGGGTGTTTGTATACGAAACTTGTGTCCAATTATGATGGGGATGTATACTTGACTATTCTGTATAGAAGTAATCATCTAGCGATGTTCAGAAGTTCTGTTATGCCCGAATGAATTACTTTCATTTGGTCACTTTATTTACAAGTGGTGGTTTAGAAACAGGCCCAGTCGGTTTTGGTTGGTGCTTTTACCCAGAATTTGTGTTAATTGTGTGAGTGGATGTATTTTCACTATTTTGTATAACAATAATGATCCAGGATGATTCTGGAGCTATTTCCCACCACAAACAGTGTCCAAAACAGGCATTTTGCGGTTAAAGTAGTGGTTGTATTAGAACCACGCCCAGTCGGTTCTGGTTCGTGTTTTTACCCAGAAATTGTGTCCAATGATTATGGGGATGTATTTTTTATTATTCTTTATAAAAATAATATTCTAGGGATGTTCAGAAGTTCTGTTATGCCCTAATCAATGACCTCAATTTGGGCACTTTATTTACAAGTGGTTGTTTAGAACCAGGCCCAGTCGGTTCTGGTTGGTGCTTTACCCACAATTAGTGTCGATTGTGTGGGTTTGATGTATTTTCACTATTCTCTGTAAGAATAAAGATCCAGGGATGTTCTGAGACTATTTCCCACCAGAAATAGTGTCAAAAACATGCATTTTGCGACAAAAATAGTGGTTGTATTAGAACCAGGCCCAGTCGGTTCTGGTTTGTGTATACCCCCTTAACGTGTGTCCAATAGGAATGGGGTTGTACTTTTGACTATTCTGTATAAAAATTATCATCTAGGGATGTTCAGAAGTTCTTCTATGCCCGAATAAATGACCTCCATTTGGGCACTTTATTTTGCATGTTGGTTGTAGTAGAACCAAGCCCAGTCGGTTCTGGTTGGTGCTTTTACCCAGAGTTAGTGTTGATTGTGTAGGTGGATGTATTTTCACTATTCTGTCTAAAAATAAAGATCCAGGATGGTTCTAGGGGTATTTACTACCATAAATAGTCTCCAAAACATGCATTTTGTGATAAAAAATAGTAGTTGAAAAAATGAAAAAATGAAAATCAGACATAGGCATTGTCGTCATCATTGACTTGACAAAAAGCCTAGTAGTCATCATACCCTCAGCAGCGTATGACGAAATTGTATAGTGCTTCTCCACAAGTTCGTCTTCCCAGGCCAGACACATTTATGACATTTATTTATGACATATTCATACTTGTTAGCTCTCCGCCTTGAGCGCCATTTTGCGGCGACTGCAAGATGCCTCACCGATGCCAACAAGAATAAGGTGGATCACTTACCTCTCAGTCTTTATACTTACCCTCCCTCAGTCAGCCTTTGGAAGGCAGATCTGCGCCAAACGACCTTCCTGTTACTTCATTTCGACTTGACTTAATTTCATAGTAGGGATATGTGTAGTCGTCACGTCACGTGTTGCTGCAGGTTCAGAGACCTGATGGCTGTTGGGAAAAAGCTGTCCTTGAGCCTGTTTGTCCGTGCTTTGTAGGACCTGTAGCGTCTGCCAGATGGAAGCAACTGGAACAGGCCGTGTCCAGGGTGGTATGGGTCTCCAACAATGGACCCGGCTCTTCTAAGGTATCGGGGGTTGGCAATGTCTTCTAGTGATGGCAGAGAGCAGCCGCCGATCTTCTGGGCAGTGTTTATCACCCTCTGTATGGCTTTTTTGTCTGCTGCCGTGCTTCCGGTATACCACACTGTAATGCCGTAAGTCAGGATGCTCTCCACAGTGGCTCTGTAGAAGGTTGCCAGAAGCTTGGTGTCCAATTTGTCCCTTCTCAGTACCCTGAGAAAGTGGAGTCGTTTCTGGGCCTTCTTTACTAACACTGTGGTGTTTGTGGACCAGGAGAGCCTATCCGTGACGTGGACTCCCAGAAATTTGAAGGATTGGACCCTGTCTACACATACTCCGTTAATGAGGAGTGGGGCCAGGTCTGTGCTGCGCTTGCGAAAGTCCAGGATTATTTCTTTAGTCTTTGCGGTATTTAGTGTAAGATTGTTCGCCGAGCACCAAGAAGACAGTTCGTCGACCTCGTCTCTGTAAGCTGACTCATCCCCGCCTGAGATGAGTCCGATCACAGTGGTGTCATCGGCGAATTTGATGATAGAGTTTGACTGGTGGGCTGGTGTGCAGTCGTATGTGTACAAGGAGTACAGGACAGGACTCAGTACACAGCCTTGTGGTGAGCCAGTGTTCAGTGTAATGGCGGAAGAGAGGTGTGGACCCATTCTGACAGTTTGTGGTCGACCAGTCAAGAAGTTCTTTACCCAGCAGCAGATTGAAGAGGATAGTCCAAGGTGGTAGAGTTTGTCCTTCAGGATGTCCGGCTTGATGGTGTTAAAGGCTGAGCTATAGTCTATGAAAAGCATCGTCACATAGTTCCCCCGGTGCTCCAGGTGGCTCAGTGCTGTGTGAAGAGCCACAGCGATAGCATCCTCAGTGGACCTGTTTTCTCTATAAGCAAACTGGTGAGGGTCAACTGAGGGGGGGATTGTCCTTCTGATGTGTCGGGCCACCAACTTTTCAAAGCACTTCATGATCACAGGCGTGAGAGCAACAGGCCTGTAATCGTTCAAGCTGCAGATGGTTGGCCTTTTTGGGGACAGGAATGATGGTGGCAGATTTTAGGCAGGCAGGAACGATGGATAGTTGCATTATAACTGGGTAGTCTCGGTTCTGGTTGCTGTTTATATCCGAAACTTGTGTCCAAAGAGGATGGGGATGTATATTTTACTATTCTGTTTAAAAATAATCATGTAGGGATGTTTTGGGGCTTTTTTTACACAAGAATCAAAAACCTCCAATGGATCTTTATTTTGCACGGTGGTTGAATTAGAACCGGGCCCAGTCGGTTCTGGTTGCCGCTTTTACCCAGATTTAGTGTCAATTGTGTGGATGGATGCATTTTCACTATTATGTGTAAAATTAAAGATGCAGGGATGTTCTGGGAATATTTCACACCGTCAATAGTGTCCAAAACATTTTGCGATAAAAATAGTGGTTGTATTAGAACAAGGCCCAATCGGTTCTGGTTGGTGTATTTACCCAGAATTTGTGTTGATTGAGTGGGTGGATGTAGTTTCACTATTTTCTATAAAAATAATGTTTCCCACCATAAACATTGTCCAAAACAGGCATTTTGCGATTAAAAAAGAGGTCGTATTAGAACCAGGCCCAGTCGGTTCTGGTTGGTGCTTCTACCCATAATTAGTGTTGAATGTGTAGATGGATGTATTTTCACTATTCTGTGTAAAAATAATGATCCAAGATGATTCTGGAGCTATTTTCCCACCATAAACAGTGTCCAAAACAGGCATTCTGCGATTAAAATAGTGGTTGTATTAGAACCAGGCCCAGTCTGTTCTGGTTGGTGAATTTACCCGAAAAATTGTATCCATTGACGATGGGGATGTATTTTTGATTATTATGTATAAAAATAATCATCTAGGGATCTTCAGAAGTTCTGTTATTCCCGAATCAATGACCTCCATTTGGGCACATTATTGACGGAGCTCACGACCATGATCCAGTGTGTGGCTCAGATGTGTCCCTCAAACACAAATACTGGTCAGTCTCATCCAAAATCCTAATGGCTCAGTTCCCTTGAGTGGGAGCGGCAAGGAACGCCCTGCATTTGAAGACCACTGAAGGCAGGTTCCGGGCCTGTGTCGGCGCATCAGTCAGGCTGGGTAGCCGCTATGGCCCAGGTGATTTTCCAGGGCTGCCCTGCTCTTGACGGAGTGGCCACCCAGCGGGGCTGTGTGTGTTTCATGGTGGGAGACTCGTGCTGCCCCTTCATCCCTGCCGGCATGTCCTGCTCGGTCCATGATGCCCTGCAGGCTATTAGGAACATGCAGAGAGCTGTGACCGGAGATCCGGTTCCACAACGAGGATGGCTTGACTGGTTCTTCTCTGGCTCATGGAAACAGCCACTTCAATATTTCAATATTTTCACAGACACAAAAGGAGGGAATTGTGGGATGGACTGGCTAACTGGCTTAATAATTGTTTATTCTTGTCGCACCATGTGGTCATACTGGTTTAACTTTGTTTTTTAAGATCGTAGAATGCAAGGTAGACTAGCCAAACTGGTTTTACAATTGAATTAAAAGATGGTGGAATGTAAGAAAGACTAACTAGTTGGCCTTGCAATTGTTTGTTCGCCTCGAGAAATATAAGAAAGGCTGGCTAACAGGGTTTGCAATTTTTTCCTTGTATTGTGCGATGAAAAGAGGTTCAACTTCAGGAGTAACTGTCACTCTCCAGGTCATCTAGGGTCAAGTGCACACTTGAAAACTTTCATATTCGACCAAAACGTGCTTATAAGCACATAAAAAGCACATTTGGTGGTACGCGGGAAGAACGGCAGCAGACAAAAAGGCTATTTAGAAAGGTATCACCACTACGCAGAAGAACGTCGGCTACTCTGCCCTCACCGGAAGACATTGCCAGCCCTCGTTACCTCAGCAGAGCCAGGGACATGATCAGGGACCCATGCCACCCTGGTCACAATCGGTTCCAGCTGCTGCTCTCTGGCAGACAGACGCTGTAAGTTTCCCACATCCGTTGGGACTCTAAACTTGGGGTAACACAACACAATCCCTTCTGTGTAATAACTTCGGGTGAGGTAATATGAATAGATATTAGGTACAAGGTGATCTGACACCTACATGCTGAATGAAGGTAAGTGAAAGACAGTGAGAGGTAAGAGATCCACTCAAGGGGTGGTGATGCAATGTATCCATAAAGGCAGAATTGTAAATTAAGAGTCTGGAGTCATAACTTGTAAAACTGTGTAAAAATGTCAGAGACACAAATGACATAGTGTAATATCATCAAATTTTATAATTTAATAAGTTTTTCATTTGGCATCATTCTAATGGCTAGATATTAAGTTATAATGAAAACTATGATACTTGGCCAAAACGTGATTTTCAGCGCATGAAACGCACGTTAAGCCAATAAAAACTGAAATGTTCCCCTGCTGCGAAACAAACTGTCAGAGACACATAGTTACTGTGTATATAGTGTATAATTGTCCAATTCAAGTAAGTTTTTCATTTGGCATCATTCTAAGTGATATAAATTAAGTTATAGTGAAAATTATGATACTTGGCCAAAACGTGATTTTCAGCGCATGAAACGCACGTTAAGGCAATAAAAACTGAAATATTCCCCTGCTGCGAAACAAACTGTCAGAGACATATAGTTACTGTGTATATAGTGTATTATCGTCCAATTCAAGTAAGTTTTTCATTTAGCATCATTCTAAGTGATAGAAATTAAGTTATAGTGAAAACTATCATACTCGGCCAAAACATGATTTTCAGCGCATGAAACGCACGTTAGCAATAAAAACTGAAATGTCCCCCTGCTGCGAAACAAACTGTCAGACACACATAGTTACTGTGTATATAGTGTAAAATAGTCCAATTCAAGTAAGTTTTGCATTTAGCATCATTCTAAGTGATAGAAATTAAGTTATAGTGAAAACTATGATACTTGGCCAAAACGTGATTTTCAGCGCATGAAACGCACGTTAAGGCAATAAAAACTGAAATGTTCCCCTGCTGCGAAACAAACTGTCAGAGACACATAGTTACTGTGTATATAGTGTATTATTGTCCAATTCAAGTAAGTTTTTCATTTGGCATCATTCTAAGTGATAGAAATTAAGTTATAGTGAAAATTATGATACTTGGCCAAAACGTGATTTTCAGCGCATGAAACGCACGTTAAGGCAATAAAACCTGAAATGTTCCCCTGCTGCGAAACAAACTGCCAGAGGCACATAGTTACTGTGTCTATAGTGTAAAATCATCCAATTCAAGTAAGTATTGCATTTAGCATCATTCTAAGTGCTAGAAATTAAGTTATAGTGAAAACTATGATACTTGGCCAAAACGTGATTTTCAGCGCATGAAACGCACGTTAAGGCAATAAAAACTGAAATGTTCCCCTGCTGCGAAACAAACTGTCAGAGGCACATAGTTACTGTGTCTATAGTGTAAAATCATCCAATTCAAGTAAGTATTGCATTTAGCATCATTCTAAGTGCTAGAAATTAAGTTATAGTGAAAACTATGATACTTGGCCAAAACGTGATTTTCAGCGCATGAAACGCACGTTAAGGCAATAAAAACTGAAATGTTCCCCTGCTGCGAAACAAACACTCAGAGGCACATAGTTACTGTGTATATAGTGTATAATTGTCCAATTCAAGTAAGTTTTTCATTTTGCATCATTCTAAATGCTAGAAATTAAGTTATAGTGAAAACTATGATACTTGGCCAAAACGTGATTTTCAGCGCATGAAATGCACATTAAGGCAATAAAAACTGAAATGTTCCCCCGCTGCGAAACAAACTGTCAGTGACACATAGTTACTGTGTATATAGTGTATAATCATCCAAATTAAGTAGGTTTTTCATTTGATATCTTTCTAAGTGATGAAAGTTAGGGTTAGGGTTAGGGTTAGGTTAAGTTATAGTGAAAACTATGATACTTGGCCAAAACATGATTTTCAGCGCATGAAACGCACATTAGGGCAAAAAAACTGAAATGTTTGTTAGGTCTGAAAATACAACTTCAGGAGCAGGCTAAGAAAGAGTGAGATAAATTTAAATAGAAAATATGTATGACCAGACTGCAAAGTGGACAGATAGTTCCTACAGTGGGCTCCTGTTCACTGCGATGTTACTGCAACTCTAGTCGAATGACCAGTGAGTGTGTCTTAAATACAGGCAAAACTGACAGTTGTCCCTAAGACTTTGGACAGATACGTTTCAGTCATTTGCAGGGCAACAAGTAATTGATTAGTGTCGGGCCTGGAATCTGTAGTCAATGGTTTCCAGACGTAGGGTGTTCTTTGCTGTTCCTACCCTGGGGAATACCGCCATCATGATTTTGGAGGAGACTGACCAGTGTTTGTATTAGAGGGGGACATCCGAGCCCCAAACTGAATCATGGGGGAAGAAATCAAAGCTCCGTCGTTGACGCCTGGTGGGTAGATGTGGGTTGGCGTCGACAGTTGGAATCGAGTCTGCTGTTAGAACGTACGTGTGGTCGGATGCAGATGTAGGGACACAGAGCCCAGTTGTATTGGTGGGGATGATCATATACACTTGCCATTCGCAGAGCCACCATATTTGGTCCAGTACTGTCCATGATTGGGAAGGAATGTGTCTGATCTCGGCGCACCTGGTGACGTGAACTTGGTCCAAAGGGGTCTTCGGATCCGGTCCGCTGAAGTTGAAACAGGATGGATAACAGTCTGTTCGGTTGTTGCACTGGACATACGTTGCGGTATTGACTGTAGCTGCTAATGGTACTGCGACCATGGTATGTAGGCGGTCGAGCTTTGCTGGAAGGATTCTCTCAGATTACCCAGGATACAGTTGTAGGTGAGGTTGGCGAGTTCTTCGTTCTGTCGGTTGGACCATAGCTGTGGTTGGGCTACGGCAGTAGGCATGAGGGAACAGACATAACAACTCATTGGTTGTGGCGCGGGCTGTGAGTGCGGTGTATCTGTACCAACTGTTCCTCATCATCAGGTTGTAGTCGTTTTCTTCCTGTGTTTGGACATGGGCGAGAATAAGGTGTATCTACTCAGGCTTAGGTGTTCCTGCCGGACGGATTTTGAGTAGGCGTGTGGCGGATGGTTGTACGAAGGGGTTCACACCAATCACTTTGGGGACCATGGCTGGACTAGTAGTGCGGATGGTGATAGTAAAGAGGGGGCCTTTTCCTGGTCGGTCCGGTCGGAGGCATAGGTTGATGCAGCCTTTTTTTTGGATATTGGTCGTAAGGTCTAGCATATGTTTACCATCTTTGATGGTGGTGGCTAACTTGGTGAAGTTAGCGGTCATGGTGGTAGCTTCTTTGGAAAGGGGCCATGTGATGGTTTTGTAGCCTGTATGGAGGAGGACCTGGTCCAAGGTGTCTGGCCAGACCACTCAGACTCTGGGAGCTTGTAGGTACCAATAAAAATAACTGGAGTCAGTCCTGTGTAATCCCAAGTGAGTAAGCTGTAGGCTGAGCAAAGGGACTTGAACGACGATTGGTGTCTTGGTTGATGGGATGCAGATCTGGGGGCCCCTGATCGTTTCCTGAACCAGCTAGTGGGGCATTCTCCTCCAGTGGGAGTGTACCAAGGTTCTGGTACGTTCCCCCCATGTGGTTGAACACAGAGCGGTGATGATGATGGCCAAAATCACACGGTGAGGTCCGTCCCAACGTGGAGAAGACCAGCACTTTCTTTTTATCACCTTGACGAGTACCAGGTCTCCTGGGGACAGGACCTCCTCTGTGGGAGACAGAGAAGATGTCGGCAGATTATTTTGCATTCATCACAGTTCTTTCTTGGAACATTTTGCATAACCACTTAGTGAGGGATTCTGTTTCCCTTTTCTCTTCTACCACCAGATCTTTTTCCCACATTGTTCAGTGGAAGGGTCTGTCTTTCACTGCCTCAAATGGTGTGCATCCCTGTGCTGTTGGAATGATTCTCATGTACGTTTCTACCAGGCTCAGGCATTCTTGCCATGGTTTTCCTGTATCTTCCATGGTTTTTCTGAGTCTGAGTTTTACTGTTCTAATGGTTTGTTCGTTGAGTCCAGCACTTTGGTTCAGTTTGATGAAATCCATGTTCAGAAGCTCGAAGGGATATGTTCCTGTTTGCCTTGTTCCATGCTTGGGTCGTTCATTGCCTTGAGAGTTGTGTCTACAGCAGTTTAGACAGTTTCTGCAAAAAAATTGAAGTAAGTTTGGAGACCTCTGGGAACATGCATTGTTTGTTGTACTGTACTGATCATCCCTTCTGTTGAGACATGGCTCCTCCCATGGCTCAATTTGGCAATTACTTCAAACAATGATCGTGGGACGCATGGCTTGTTTTCTACTGCATAGAGTCCGTTCTTGTGTTGAGTGGCTCCTTTTGTTTCCCATTGCAGTTTCTCTTTTTCTGGGGCATGATTTTACATTTCTCTTAGGAATTCAGCAGGGATTGGGCTGTGTCTTTCCACCGTCACGTCTTGTTCTAGGAATAGTCTACATGCCTCTGTCAGTGCCACTATTTCTGCGGCTTGTGCAGACCAGTCGCCGGGGAGTCGTCCTGTCTTGAGGTTGTCTTTTTGAGTCACCACGGCATATACGTTGTGTTTTTCTCCATCCAGGGTTTTTGATGATGATCCATCCCCATAGGCAATGTGTCCGGGGGGCAATGGGTTGTCCATTAGGTCAGTTGCATATACGTGGTTAATTATGATTCGTTGAGTGGGCAACTGTGAGAATTGGTTTAACCACTTGTCGTCCGGTCTCCCATGAACTTCAGGGTGACATGTAATGGCCATGTTTGTTGTTCCTGTCCTGGGGCTGCTGGGCAGATATCTTCAGACTGTTCTCTTAGACTTTCAGCTACCTTGGCAGAATCATTCCCGACAATGTCGAGAGAGTAGAAGCTGTTAGATGTGGTGGTGTGGAAGATATTTTTGGTCTGTAATTCCCTGGGTCGGAGGCCATTTTGGGTGGCCACTAGGCTTAGCCCAAGCTGGGCCATGATATCTCGTCCCGGTAACTCTCCGATTTTCATTTTGCAGTCTGACAATAAACCCATCCCTTTTGTTGCTTTCTGACCCATATTAATCACTTACTTAATAGTTTAAACAACAATTATTTTCTAAATTACCCGAAATTGATCTCCACTTTGTGATTAACCCAATATCTCTGAACACACAAAGACCAAAAGTCCCTGACTTTGTCTTAGTTAAGTCCCTGACTCTATTAACAGACCAAGACTATAATGCCTTTGCTAATTCTTGTTCTACTTTCACTGGTCCCGGACCAATTGGTTTATTACCAGACTGCAAAGTGGACAGTGAGAGTTCCTACAGTAGGGTCCTGTTCAACGCGATGTTCCTGAAACTCTAGTCGAATGACCAGTGTGTGTGTCTTAAATACAGGAAAAACTGACAGTTGTCACTAGGACTTTGGACAGATACATTTCAGTCATTTTCAGGGCAAAAAGTAATTGATCAGTGTCAGACAGTTGAATATTTGTGCTGACATGTCACCCCAATCACAAGACTAAGATTGTTTATTCAGTCAGACAGTTGGGTGTTTATGCTGCTATGTCAGCCGTAAGGATGACTACAATGCTGTTATACTCACAAAAACTTATACAATATGAACAAGCATTTGCAAAGATACTTTGTCTAATCTTACATATTCCCCTGCTGCCAAAAAAACTGTCAGAGACACATAGTTACTGTGTATATAGTGTAAAATCGTCCAATTCAAGTAAGTTATCCATTTGGCATTATTCTCATTGCTAAAAATTAAGTTACAATGAAAACAATCATACTTGGCCAAAACGTGATTTTCAGGGTATGAAAAGTACATTAAGGCAATAAAAACTGAAAAGTTCCCCTGCTGCCAAACAAACTGTCAGAGACACATAGTTCCTGTGTATATAGTGTAAAATCGTCCTATCCATGTAAGTCTTTCATTGGCATCATTCTAGGTGATTCTGGAGCTATTTCCCACCATAAAAAGTGTCCAAAACAGGCATTTTGCGATTAAAATAGTGGTTGTATTAGAACCAGGCCCAGGCGATTCTGGTTGGTGTTTTTACCCTGAAATTGTGTCCAATGATGATAAGGATGTATTTTTGATTATTCTGTATAAAAATAATCCTCTAGGGATGTTCAGAAGTTTTGTTACGCCCGAATCAATGACCTCAATTTGGGCACTTTATTTACAAGTGGTGGTTTTTAAGAACCAGGCCCAGTCGGTTCTGGTTGGTGCTTTTACCCAGATATAGTATCCATTGTGTGGGTAAATGTATTTTCACTATTCTGTCTAAAAATAAAGATCCAGGACAGTTCCGGGGCTATTTCCCTCCATAAATAGTGTCCAAAACATGCATTTTGCGATACAAAATAGTGGCTGCATTATAACAGGGTCCAGTCGGTTCTGGTGGGTGTTTGTATACGAAACTTGTGTCCAATTATGATGGGGATGTATACTTGACTATTCTGTATAGAAGTAATCATCTAGCGATGTTCAGAAGTTCTGTTATGCCCGAATGAATTACTTTCATTTGGTCACTTTATTTACAAGTGGTGGTTTAGAAACAGGCCCAGTCGGTTTTGGTTGGTGCTTTTACCCAGAATTTGTGTTTATTGTGTGAGTGGATGTATTTTCACTATTTTGTATAACAATAATGATCCAGGATGATTCTGGAGCTATTTCCCACCACAAACAGTGTCCAAAACAGGCATTTTGCGGTTAAAGTAGTGGTTGTATTAGAACCACGCCCAGTCGGTTCTGGTTCGTGTTTTTACCCAGAAATTGTGTCCAATGATTATGGGGATGTATTTTTTATTATTCTTTATAAAAAAAATATTCTAGGGATGTTCAGAAGTTCTGTTATGCCCTAATCAATGACCTCAATTTGGGCACTTTATTTACAAGTGGTTGTTTAGAACCAGGCGCAGTCGGTTCTGGTTGGTGCTTTACCCACAATTAGTGTCGATTGTGTGGGTTTGATGTATTTTCACTATTCTCTGTAAGAATAAAGATCCAGGGATGTTCTGAGACTATTTCCCACCAGAAATAGTGTCAAAAACATGCATTTTGCGACAAAAATAGTGGTTGTATTAGAACCAGGCCCAGTCGGTTCTGGTTTGTGTATACTCCCTTAACGTGTGTCCAATAGGAACGGGGTTGTACTTTTGACTATTCTGTATAAAAATTATCATCTAGGGATGTTCAGAAGTTCTTCTATGCCCGAATAAATGACCTCCATTTGGGCACTTTATTTTGCATGTTGGTTGTAGTAGAACCAAGCCCAGTCGGTTCTGGTTGGTGCTTTTACCCAGAGTTAGTGTTGATTGTGTAGGTGGATGTATTTTCACTATTCTGTCTAAAAATAAAGATCCAGGATGGTTCTAGGGGTATTTACTACCATAAATAGTCTCCAAAACATGCATTTTGTGATAAAAAATAGTAGTTGAAAAAATGAAAAAATGAAAATCAGACATAGGCATTGTCGTCATCATTGACTTGACAAAAAGCCTAGTAGTCATCATACCCTCAGCAGCGTATGACGAAATTGTATAGTGCTTCTCCACAAGTTCGTCTTCCCAGGCCAGACACATTTATGACATTTATTTATGACATATTCATACTTGTTAGCTCTCCGCCTTGAGCGCCATTTTGCGGCGACTGCAAGATGCCTCACCGATGCCAACAAGAATAAGGTGGATCACTTACCTCTCAGTCTTTATACTTACCCTCCCTCAGTCAGCCTTTGGAAGGCAGATCTGCGCCAAACGACCTTCCTGTTACTTCATTTCGACTTGACTTAATTTCATAGTAGGGATATGTGTAGTCGTCACGTCACGTGTTGCTGCAGGTTCAGAGACCTGATGGCTGTTGGGAAAAAGCTGTCCTTGAGCCTGTTTGTCCGTGCTTTGTAGGACCTGTAGCGTCTGCCAGATGGAAGCAACTGGAACAGGCCGTGTCCAGGGTGGTATGGGTCTCCAACAATGGACCCGGCTCTTCTAAGGTATCGGGGGTTGGCAATGTCTTCTAGTGATGGCAGAGAGCAGCCGACGATCTTCTGGGCAGTGTTTATCACCCTCTGTATGGCTTTTTTGTCTGCTGCCGTGCTTCCGGTATACCACACTGTAATGCCGTAAGTCAGGATGCTCTCCACAGTGGCTCTGTAGAAGGTTGCCAGAAGCTTGGTGTCCAATTTGTCCCTTCTCAGTACCCTGAGAAAGTGGAGTCGTTTCTGGGCCTTCTTTACTAACACTGTGGTGTTTGTGGACCAGGAGAGCCTATCCGTGACGTGGACTCCCAGAAATTTGAAGGATTGGACCCTGTCTACACATACTCCGTTAATGAGGAGTGGGGCCAGGTCTGTGCTGCGCTTGCGAAAGTCCAGGATTATTTCTTTAGTCTTTGCGGTATTTAGTGTAAGATTGTTCGCCGAGCACCAAGAAGACAGTTCGTCGACCTCGTCTCTGTAAGCTGACTCATCCCCGCCTGAGATGAGTCCGATCACAGTGGTGTCATCGGCGAATTTGATGATAGAGTTTGACTGGTGGGCTGGTGTGCAGTCGTATGTGTACAAGGAGTACAGGACAGGACTCAGTACACAGCCTTGTGGTGAGCCAGTGTTCAGTGTAATGGCGGAAGAGAGGTGTGGACCCATTCTGACAGTTTGTGGTCGACCAGTCAAGAAGTTCTTTACCCAGCAGCAGATTGAAGAGGATAGTCCAAGGTGGTAGAGTTTGTCCTTCAGGATGTCCGGCTTGATGGTGTTAAAGGCTGAGCTATAGTCTATGAAAAGCATCGTCACATAGTTCCCCCGGTGCTCCAGGTGGCTCAGTGCTGTGTGAAGAGCCACAGCGATAGCATCCTCAGTGGACCTGTTTTCTCTATAAGCAAACTGGTGAGGGTCAACTGAGGGGGGGATTGTCCTTCTGATGTGTCGGGCCACCAACTTTTCAAAGCACTTCATGATCACAGGCGTGAGAGCAACAGGCCTGTAATCGTTCAAGCTGCAGATGGTTGGCCTTTTTGGGGACAGGAATGATGGTGGCAGATTTTAGGCAGGCAGGAACGATGGATAGTTGCATTATAACTGGGTAGTCTCGGTTCTGGTTGCTGTTTATATCCGAAACTTGTGTCCAAAGAGGATGGGGATGTATATTTTACTATTCTGTTTAAAAATAATCATGTAGGGATGTTTTGGGGCTTTTTTTACACAAGAATCAAAAACCTCCAATGGATCTTTATTTTGCACGGTGGTTGAATTAGAACCGGGCCCAGTCGGTTCTGGTTGCCGCTTTTACCCAGATTTAGTGTCAATTGTGTGGATGGATGCATTTTCACTATTATGTGTAAAATTAAAGATGCAGGGATGTTCTGGGAATATTTCACACCGTCAATAGTGTCCAAAACATTTTGCGATAAAAATAGTGGTTGTATTAGAACAAGGCCCAATCGGTTCTGGTTGGTGTATTTACCCAGAATTTGTGTTGATTGAGTGGGTGGATGTAGTTTCACTATTTTCTATAAAAATAATGTTTCCCACCATAAACATTGTCCAAAACAGGCATTTTGCGATTAAAAAAGAGGTCGTATTAGAACCAGGCCCAGTCGGTTCTGGTTGGTGCTTCTACCCATAATTAGTGTTGAATGTGTAGATGGATGTATTTTCACTATTCTGTGTAAAAATAATGATCCAGGATGGTTCTGGAGCTATTTTCCCACCATAAACAGTGTCCAAAACAGGCATTCTGCGATTAAAATAGTGGTTGTATTAGAACCAGGCCCAGTCTGTTCTGGTTGGTGAATTTACCCGAAAAATTGTATCCATTGACGATGGGGATGTATTTTTGATTATTATGTATAAAAATAATCATCTAGGGATCTTCAGAAGTTCTGTTATTCCCGAATCAATGACCTCCATTTGGGCACATTATTGACGGAGCTCACGACCATGATCCAGTGTGTGGCTCAGATGTGTCCCTCAAACACAAATACTGGTCAGTCTCATCCAAAATCCTAATGGCTCAGTTCCCTTGAGTGGGAGCGGCAAGGAACGCCCTGCATTTGAAGACCATTGAAGGCAGGTTCCGGGCCTGTGTCGGCGCATCAGTCAGGCTGGGTAGCCGCTATGGCCCAGGTGATTTTCCAGGGCTGCCCTGCTCTTGACGGAGTGGCCACCCAGCGGGGCTGTGTGTGTTTCATGGTGGGAGACTCGTGCTGCCCCTTCATCCCTGCCGGCATGTCCTGCTCGGTCCATGATGCCCTGCAGGCTATTAGGAACATGCAGAGAGCTGTGACCGGAGATCCGGTTCCACAACGAGGATGGCTTGACTGGTTCTTCTCTGGCTCATGGAAACAGCCACTTCAATATTTCAATATTTTCACAGACACAAAAGGAGGGAATTGTGGGATGGACTGGCTAACTGGCTTAATAATTGTTTATTCTTGTCGCACCATGTGGTCATACTGGTTTAACTTTGTTTTTTAAGATCGTAGAATGCAAGGTAGACTAGCCAAACTGGTTTTACAATTGAATTAAAAGATGGTGGAATGTAAGAAAGACTAACTAGTTGGCCTTGCAATTGTTTGTTCGCCTCGAGAAATATAAGAAAGGCTGGCTAACAGGGTTTGCAATTTTTTCCTTGTATTGTGCGATGAAAAGAGGTTCAACTTCAGGAGTAACTGTCACTCTCCAGGTCATCTAGGGTCAAGTGCACACTTGAAAACTTTCATATTCGACCAAAACGTGCTTATAAGCACATAAAAAGCACATTTGGTGGTACGCGGGAAGAACGGCAGCAGACAAAAAGGCTATTTAGAAAGGTATCACCACTACGCAGAAGAACGTCGGCTACTCTGCCCTCACCGGAAGACATTGCCAGCCCTCGTTACCGCAGAGCCAGGGACATGATCAGGGACCCATGCCACCCTGGTCACAATCGGTTCCAGCTGCTGCTCTCTGGCAGACAGACGCTGTTAGTTTCCCACATCCGTTGGGACTCTAAACTTGGGGTAACACAACACAATCCCTTCTGTGTAATAACTTCGGGTGAGGTAATATGAATAGATATTAGGTACAAGGTGATCTGACACCTACATGCTGAATGAAGGTAAGTGAAAGACAGTGAGAGGTAAGAGATCCACTCAAGGGGTGGTGATGCAATGTATCCATAAAGGCAGAATTGTAAATTAAGAGTCTGGAGTCATAACTTGTAAAACTGTGTAAAAATGTCAGAGACACAAATGACATAGTGTAATATCATCAAATTTTATAATTTAATAAGTTTTTCATTTGGCATCATTCTAATGGCTAGATATTAAGTTATAATGAAAACTATGATACTTGGCCAAAACGTGATTTTCAGCGCATGAAACGCACGTTAAGCCAATAAAAACTGAAATGTTCCCCTGCTGCGAAACAAACTGTCAGAGACACATAGTTACTGTGTATATAGTGTATAATTGTCCAATTCAAGTAAGTTTTTCATTTGGCATCATTCTAAGTGATATAAATTAAGTTATAGTGAAAATTATGATACTTGGCCAAAACGTGATTTTCAGCGCATGAAACGCACGTTAAGGCAATAAAAACTGAAATATTCCCCTGCTGCAAAACAAACTGTCAGAGACATATAGTTACTGTGTATATAGTGTATTATCGTCCAATTCAAGTAAGTATTGCATTTAGCATCATTCTAAGTGCTAGAAATTAAGTTATAGTGAAAACTATGATACTTGGCCAAAACGTGATTTTCAGCGCATGAAACGCACGTTAAGGCAATAAAAACTGAAATGTTCCCCTGCTGCGAAACAAACTGTCAGAGGCACATAGTTACTGTGTCTATAGTGTAAAATCATCCAATTCAAGTAAGTATTGCATTTAGCATCATTCTAAGTGCTAGAAATTAAGTTATAGTGAAAACTATGATACTTGGCCAAAACGTGATTTTCAGCGCATGAAACGCACGTTAAGGCAATAAAAACTGAAATGTTCCCCTGCTGCGAAACAAACACTCAGAGGCACATAGTTACTGTGTATATAGTGTATAATTGTCCAATTCAAGTAAGTTTTTCATTTTGCATCATTCTAAATGCTAGAAATTAAGTTATAGTTAAAACTATGATACTTGGCCAAAACGTGATTTTCAGCGCATGAAATGCACATTAAGGCAATAAAAACTGAAATGTTCCCCCGCTGCGAAACAAACTGTCAGTGACACATAGTTACTGTGTATATAGTGTATAATCATCCAAATTAAGTAGGTTTTTCATTTGATATCTTTCTAAGTGATGAAAGTTAGGGTTAGGGTTAGGGTTAGGTTAAGTTATAGTGAAAACTATGATACTTGGCCAAAACATGATTTTCAGCGCATGAAACGCACATTAGGGCAAAAAAACTGAAATGTTTGTTAGGTCTGAAAATACAACTTCAGGAGCAGGCTAAGAAAGAGTGAGATAAATTTAAATAGAAAATATGTATGACCAGACTGCAAAGTGGACAGAGAGTTCCTACAGTGGGCTCCTGTTCACTGCGATGTTACTGCAACTCTAGTCGAATGACCAGTGAGTGTGTCTTAAATACAGGCAAAACTGACAGTTGTGCCTAAGACTTTGGACAGATACGTTTCAGTCATTTGCAGGGCAACAAGTAATTGATTAGTGTCGGGCCTGGAATCTGTAGTCAATGGTTTCCAGACGTAGGGTGTTCTTCGCTGTTCCTACCCTGGGGAATACCGCCATCATGATTTTGGAGGAGACTGACCAGTGTTTGTATTAGAGGGGGACATCCGAGCCCCAAACTGAATCATGGGGGAAGAAATCAAAGCTCCGTCGTTGACGCCTGGTGGGTAGATGTGGGTTGGCGTCGACAGTTGGAATCGAGTCTGCTGTTAGAACGTACGTGTGGTCGGATGCAGATGTAGGGACACAGACCCCAGTTGTATTGGTGGGGATGATCATATACACTTGCCATTCGCAGAGCCACCATATTTGGTCCAGTACTGTCCATGATTGGGAAGGAATGTGTCTGATCTCGGCGCACCTGGTGACGTGAACTTGGTCCAAAGGGGTCTTCGGATCCGGTCCGCTGAAGTTGAAACAGGATGGATAACAGTCTGTTCGGTTGTTGCACTGGACATACGTTGCGGTATTGACTGTAGCTGCTAATGGTACTGCGACCATGGTATGTAGGCGGTCGAGCTTTGCTGGAAGGATTCTCTCAGATTACCCAGGATACAGTTGTAGGTGAGGTTGGCGAGTTCTTCGTTCTGTCGGTTGGACCATAGCTGTGGTTGGGCTACGGCAGTAGGCATGAGGGAACAGACATAACAACTCATTGGTTGTGGCGCGGGCTGTGAGTGCGGTGTATCTGTACCAACTGTTCCTCATCATCAGGTTGTAGTCGTTTTCTTCTTGTGTTTGGACATGGGCGAGAATAAGGTGTATCTACTCAGGCTTAGGTGTTCCTGCCGGACGGATTTTGAGTAGGCGTGTGGCGGATGGTTGTACGAAGGGGTTCACACCAATCACTTTGGGGACCATGGCTGGACTAGTAGTGCGGATGGTGATAGTAAAGAGGGGGCCTTTTCCTGGTCGGTCCGGTCGGAGGCATAGGTTGATGCAGCCTTTTTTTTGGATATTGGTCGTAAGGTCTAGCATATGTTTACCATCTTTGATGGTGGTGGCTAACTTGGTGAAGTTAGCGGTCATGGTGGTAGCTTCTTTGGAAAGGGGCCATGTGATGGTTTTGTAGCCTGTATGGAGGAGGACCTGGTCCAAGGTGTCTGGCCAGACCACTCAGACTCTGGGAGCTTGTAGGTACCAATAAAAATAACTGGAGTCAGTCCTGTGTAATCCCAAGTGAGTAAGCTGTAGGCTGAGCAAAGGGACTTGAACGACGATTGGTGTCTTGGTTGATGGGATGCAGATCTGGGGGCCCCTGATCGTTTCCTGAACCAGCTAGTGGGGCATTCTCCTCCAGTGGGAGTGTACCAAGGTTCTGGTACGTTCCCCCCATGTGGTTGAACACAGAGCGGTGATGATGATGGCCAAAATCACACGGTGAGGTCCGTCCCAACGTGGAGAAGACCAGCACTTTCTTTTTATCACCTTGACGAGTACCAGGTCTCCTGGGGACAGGACCTCCTCTGTGGGAGACAGAGAAGATGTCGGCAGATTATTTTGCATTCATCACAGTTCTTTCTTGGAACATTTTGCATAACCACTTAGTGAGGGATTCTGTTTCCCTTTTCTCTTCTACCACCAGATCTTTTTCCCACATTGTTCAGTGGAAGGGTCTGTCTTTCACTGCCTCAAATGGTGTGCATCCCTGTGCTGTTGGAATGATTCTCATGTACGTTTCTACCAGGCTCAGGCATTCTTGCCATGGTTTTCCTGTATCTTCCATGGTTTTTCTGAGTCTGAGTTTTACTGTTCTAATGGTTTGTTCGACGAGTCCAGCACTTTGGTTCAGTTTGATGAAATCCATGTTCAGAAGCTCGAAGGGATATGTTCCTGTTTGCCTTGTTCCATGCTTGGGTCGTTCATTGCCTTGAGAGTTGTGTCTACAGCAGTTTAGACAGTTTCTGCAAAAAAATTGAAGTAAGTTTGGAGACCTCTGGGAACATGCATTGTTTGTTGTACTGTACTGATCATCCCTTCTGTTGAGACATGGCTCCTCCCATGGCTCAATTTGGCAATTACTTCAAACAATGATCGTGGGACGCATGGCTTGTTTTCTACTGCATAGAGTCCGTTCTTGTGTTGAGTGGCTCCTTTTGTTTCCCATTGCAGTTTCTCTTTTTCTGGGGCATGATTTTGCATTTCTCTTAGGAATTCAGCAGGGATTGGGCTGTGTCTTTCCACCGTCACGTCTTGTTCTAGGAATAGTCTACATGCCTCTGTCAGTGCCACTATTTCTGCGGCTTGTGCAGACCAGTCGCCGGGGAGTCGTCCTGTCCTGAGGTTGTCTTTTTGAGTCACCACGGCATATACGTTGTGTTTTTCTCCATCCAGGGTTTTTGATGATGATCCATCCCCATAGGCAATGTGTCCGGGGGGCAATGGGTTGTCCATTAGGTCATTATGCATATACGTGGTTAATTATGATTCGTTGAGTGGTAAAGAATATGACATATTTTACTCATTCTTTTTACTATAGCTGTTTCATTTTGATATCATATTTTACTCATTCTTTTTAGTATAGCTGTTTCATTTTGATATCATATTTTACTCATTCTTTTTAGTATAGCTGTTTCATTTTGATATCACATTTTACTCATTCCTTTTGTTGTGGCGGTCTTGTTTTAGAGTCGCCACTGGTTCCCAACTCAAATACAATATGAACAGAAGGATGGGTCTGAGACTCCTCAACTATAATGTTAACAAAAGGCTCTTCCTGAGATTCTTATTTCAAGGTGGGATCCACACTGATAAGAGACCAGATGGAGGACTTCAAAGGGCAGAGGAACAAAGAGCAGGGCAGAGGGTCGGGACTTTATAGGACCAGCGGAGACAGAGGTCTGGATGATGTGGATTCAAGGCTGGAAGATGTGGAGCCCAGAGAAACCCCCCCTCACAGCAGCCCTGGACCAGCCCACATCTCATTATTAATCAGCGAATGAATATGCATTTTTGTTGGACTATAACTGGGCAAACGCGGGTTTGGACAATGTCTTTTCCATCCTCCGCTTTGGGACATCAACACTCAGCGGGCTTATTCTATGGGAGGGAGACCCGGAGCTCTGTATGAATCAATTTGAATGGAATAAATCATCTGTGGATAAACTCGCTCAACCCTGTTTTGTCTCCTCCGATGCTGAACACGCTCCATTGTTAGACTGGAGACTACAGAGTTAAGGAATTGGAGTCAGGTAAAACATTTATAGTCTAACAGTTTTGGTGACCCAGTCCGTGAGTCGGTTGCGTAGACAGATAGGGGTTAAGGCCGATAATTCCGTCCGTGAACCAGGGAGGAGACTGCGTAGACATATGGGTTAAGGCCAGCCGCGGACTCTAAAACACGTCGGCGAACGTGGAGTCGCGGTTATCGAAACACGTCAACGAACGTTGGAATAAATAAAAGTTAAACACGTCAGCGAACGTGGGAATAAGGAAAAGTTAAAACACGTCAGCGAACGTGGGAATAAGGAAAAGTTAACCACGTCAGCGAACGTGAGGGAGCGCCGGCGAGCGTGAGACCTTTCTCTTGGGACTTCTCCGACAGGCGCCTCATCAACTGAAAGGTAAGCAGAATACCTATTACTGAAACGTTAAAATTCTGCTATTGGATTTTTAAATCATGGAGAAGTGACTATAGAAAGGGGATATCGGGAATAGGAGATTCCGAAAAGGTTGTAATATATCTAGAGTCGGAATTAATGACGATCCCAGAACGGTCGTTTTGAGATAGAGAAAACGGTCGTATGAAACAAAGGAACAAGAGATTCCGGAAAGAGTTGTATGCAGGAGTTATTTTAAAGTCTTCAGCAGGGAAACGACTGGGTCCACAGATGTTTGATTCCTAGAATTGATTCTAAAAAAAAAAAAAAAAAAAAAAAAAAAGTAACAATAATTCCTAGAATTGAACATACTAAAATTCCAAATTTATCCGGAGACTTGATCTAGATTGAATTGGTGAAAATGGAAGGATGTGAGAGTGCGGGAGAATGTGGAGAATGGAATGAATTGACAATTTTGTATGCAGATGTGGAAGCACAGGTTCTGAGTGGTGTTCAAGTTAAAAAAAACAACCAAAAATAAGACGCGAGTTGGTGAAACAATTTAGTACTTTAAAAGAAAATGTACATTTTGTAGGTCAAAAGCATGAATGGAATATGAATAACTTGTCCATTGCTTTGCGGAAAGTAGAGCATGACGTCACAGCTAAGGAGGTGGAACTCCGAAGGAGAAAAGAGGAGGTGTGGAGGTGGAGGCGGGGGTCGATACTGAGAAAGGAGGAGGAGTTGAAACAGCATAGATTGGCAATACACAACCTGGTAATTGCGTCAATAGCTTTGGCTGCGGTGAGGGCCCCCACCTAGATCGAACCAACTTTGACTCTTGTACCTTCAGCGCCTCCACTGAATAATAAAGCTCCATTAAAACCTCACGGTATACCCATACAAGCACCAATAGTGACTTTAGGTGGACGATTGATCCTTGACGTTGAGAATGAGGAGGAAGCTATGTCCTCCGAGGCAAAAGGCCTCATAGGAAAAGCATGTAATCTCGAACACGCGAAAGATAGGACAGAACGATCCTGAGTTGACTTGACTGACCGAGAGGACAATGATGAAAAAGAAATGACCAAAGGGACTCGACAGAAAAATGAAATAAAGAAAGGTAGGAAAAAAGGAAAAGATGACTTGACTGACAATCTTATACTGTTTGAGGACGCGAATCGACAATCAGACTATAACTCAGATAATGATTCAGACATTGCAGGTGAACAGGAGAATGAGAGTGTGGACATGTATAAACAGGCTCTACCAGATTTGGGATCTCATTACGCCCTTCGCCCACGTAACAATGGGGCAAAAGAGACACCAGACAAGACTGCCGCGCCAAAACCAAAGCCCAGCGCAAAGCGGGTACAAGCTACATCTGGAGGTATGTATCCCCTCCGCCCTCAGGGAGCAGAAATGATATTTGAACCTCTTGGTCTTAGAGATGTGGCTACATTGGCTGACCAACTCCCTCCAATGGCAAATGGAGGAAGTACATGGCTGATGAAGTTTTTGGCCCTAATGAGCGGACAGAATTGTGCGCTTGGTGACATGAGACAGGCCATATCAGCTTCCTGCTCTCATCATCAATTACAAATGATAGAGGAGGAAGCAGAAACTATCAGGTACCCACACGAAACCCCATTGTCCCAGGTATCGGGCGCCTTATTTACGGCAATTAAAAATACCTTCCCAAGATCCCATGACATGGCTCCAACCGTGTTTCCATACATCGATGGAGTGGGAGGTCCGGTACACTATGAAAAGTGCATAAATGCCTGGATAGATAGTACCGGCCGACACCCATCGGGCAGATTAGATAATATCCTCTTATTCCGAACAGCTGTTGTCGAGGGTCTTCCAGAACCTGTGAAAAAGGAGTTGAAAAAGGACCCTGACTTGTTGACTGGTGATGAACCAAGGTTTAAACGTCACCTGTCTCACCATTGTAAGATGTATGACAACGAGAAGGTAAAAGAAAAAGCCGAGTCGCTAAATATGAATTCTGCTCTGGTAAAATTACAACTTTCCAAATTTTATAGTGAATCCAAAAAATCTAAACAGGAAAAGACAAACCAATCTGCCCAGATGTTCCAGGGCCATGGTCGGGCTCGAGATGGTGGTCAGTTCCATGATGGATACGGTGGTCGCAGGGGTGGTTTCTCTGGTGGCCGGGGAAAAGGGTACTCGAGACCGGGCCAACAAGACAACTGTTTTACATGTGGCCGTCCTGGACACTGGAGACATGAGTGTCCCAGTCAGCGACAGTACCCGCGGCAACCCCCAACACAACAGGGGGGGCCACCACATC